>NC_064848.1:96000543-96165543 GCF_024139225.1 Suncus etruscus | reverse complement strand
TGTATCTATTTATGTATCTATGTATCTGTTATCTATGTATCTATCTATGTATCTATGTATCTATCTATCATCTATCTATGTATCTATCTATGTATCTGTTATCTATGAATCTATCTATCTATCTATCTATCTATCTATCTATCTATCTATCTATCTATCTATCTATCTATCTATCTATCTATCTATTGCAAATCCACAGTAGGCATGAGAGGAATTTTCACGTTGACAAATGGCGGGAGTGTAGAAACAAATAGAAATATTCATAGTAGGTCTGGAAAATATACTTCTAAGAAGTCCTGAGGTTGGAAGGAGGATCTTATAACAAAAGATGAAGAACTTGTTTGACTGCTATTTGGGGTTGGGCCCTGATGGAGGGCAGTTTCTGTAGGCTAGCAGTGAAGGTAGAAACTGTTTGTTTATTATTTTGAAGCTGAAACCAGAATAGCAGGTCTTGCAAGCTAGCTGGCTGACTTGGTTTTAAGATGTAAATACGGCTGACAAGTAGAGAGGAAGCTTGTCTTGGTGCTGGAATTTCTCTGGGCCAAAGAGTTTGATTGAGGCCATATTTCGGCCTGTGATTTTACAAGGGAGAAAATAGGGCAATTAAATATGAAGGGAATATAATATCTGTACCAAGACATG
The DNA here is from genome assembly GCF_024139225.1 of Suncus etruscus. Classification (NCBI taxonomy): domain Eukaryota; kingdom Metazoa; phylum Chordata; class Mammalia; order Eulipotyphla; family Soricidae; genus Suncus; species Suncus etruscus. The sequence goes on along the minus strand of NC_064848.1, from coordinate 96,164,901 downwards.
AATTTCAGAAATATCTCTTCGGAATTCCTCAACTTTCCATGCAGGGGCAAAGCAGCCTCAGCAGACCTTTTAAGGAAATCCTTGGGAAATATTCAGCTATTTGCTCCAGGAAAGTTACATCTGGTTGGCCTGCTGAGTCCCTCTTAAATGCATGGTCTGACAGATTACATCAATATTGTCTTTAGATATAGCTAATTGTAATTTTAGAATGGATAATTTCTTTGAAGATATCTATTTAAACATTATGACAGAACTAATCAGGATATCTAAGTGTCTTAATTTTTTTTTTAGCATTCAAAATAAAAGTGTTATCTTTAGGGACTATTTACTACTGACTACTTTTAAAAACATCTATTTTATTACAATTCTATTTTTTTTAAAAAAGTTGCTCATAATGAAGTTGTTTCAAGACTGTTTTGGAAAGAACTCAGATATTGATTGCTTCATGGATCCTAAGTAGGAGTTACCATCTGCTAATGACTGAATATAATTTTCAAATGTCTTAATATTTCAAATAGTTTAGAGAAATAATTAATCTTTAAACATTTTAAAGGGAATTGAGATATAACTCAGCAGTCAGAGGCAAGTGTGCTAGTTTGAACCCCAGGAGATTGGACAGTGTTAGTCCAATCCCAAACCCCAGATCCCTGACGTAGAAATGATACAGCTCCGGGTAACACCACCAGGAACTAAGCTCCATTGGGAGATTTATAACACTGCTCTGGCACCAATTTTTGCCAGTTTTGATATGACAACAAGGAAAGGAAAACTTGACCTAAGACCAGGCTGTCCTATCACATCACCTAACACTAAATGGAAATCAGAAGAGATATCGTCCTTTGAACTGTAAAAAATAAGAGCACCAACAACAGAAAACTGACTTTGACAACCGTGACTGAACAGAACCTACCTTGGGACTAATAAGGAAAACCCTACACTAGGCTGTAGCCCAGGACACATAAACAACAACAACAACAACAACAACAACAATGACAACAAGATGTCTTATTGCAGAAGTCCAACTTGGACAACAGAGACTGAGCAGAACCTTTGGATCCATAATATGTTAGGCTTCGGCTTAGGGACTGAACGAAAACAGGGAGCAAGTGTTACAGAAGACTGAACACAACAACAACGATGGATAGGAACCTCTAGAACCTAGAGACTCTATCCTAGACCCTGACCTATAACCCGCGCAAATATTAAGATCACTAGCTACAGTGGCTTGATTTTCTCACACACAACCAAGAGGAAACTTTCCTGGCATCACATAAAAGCCTTTTGGGATGGGGTAATGAGTATATATGGAGCCAGGGATTGATTCCATGATGGTATGTTTCAAGGATGGAGAAACCCTGAATCTCTTAGGCCACGGGAATTCCCTTTCTTCCCAATGCTTACTGTGCCTATGCAAAAAAAAAAAAAAAAAAAAGTGGGGGAATGTCAAACCTGCCACTCCAGCACCCATACTTTTTCTTGTTTTGTTTTGATTTGTTAGCTTTTGACTTTATTTTCCTTCTCTTTTTTCTTCTACTTTTCTCTTTCTTTTTCACTCCTGTGGTTATTTAGAGATTTATTTTTATTTTTATTTGCCGGGTCCATTTTTTTTCTTTTTTTCTTCCATCTTTCTTTTCTTTCTTTTTTTTCCTCTCTTCTTTCTTTTTTTGGTAGTTTTCACCAAATTTTTTTTCTCCCTTTTTTCTTATCCTTTTTATCTCCAATGACAGTGGAATGGATGCTCAATCTACAACAAGCTATAAAGTAGAGACCAGTTGAACTAGCATTCTGGGGGGTAAAGGAGGGAAATATGGGATGCATACTGGGAACAGGGGCGGAGGGAGGACAGCACTGGTGGTGGGAATGCCCCTCATTCATTGTCACTATGTACCATAAATGATGCAGTGAAAGTTTTGTAATGCACTTTGGTCACAATAAAAAAAAAAGACATAAAATGACTAAAGAATTTGATATCTGTTTTAGGCAAAACCTGCCAGGAAGATATTGATGAGTGTCAATCCAAGCCTTGCTTTCCTGAGGTGGAGTGTCTCAATACCTTTGGCTCCTATCATTGTGGCTCATGTCCAAAAGATTTTCATGGTGATGGAAAAATATGTCATGGTAAAAGTCTCTCTTTTATTATGATGAATGCCTTTGTTAATTTAAATTTATTTGAAATAATCTCACTATATCTTTTAATTTTAACTGTCTATATGCAATTGAAGTATACACTATGCTAGATGCAGAGGATACAGAAATATATTTTCTCTAACTTCATACATTTAGGTGTAATGTGAGAATGTGGCATTGTTATATATAACAAATATTTTCTGTATTTTGATAGCAGTGCAAGAGAGAATTGTATGCATACTACACAAGGGCTCTTGAGAGAGATATTGAGAAGGTTTAAAAAAACTAATTCAATCAGGAAAGGGAGAGAAGCACATGAGCAAAGATGCAGCTGCATTTACTATAACAGCACACTTTGAATGATCCTGTGTGCTTGCTATGAAGGGATGAGGAAGGCTTCTGCAATTGTTGAAGCCAGAAAAATAGTGGCCATATCACTGAAAAACTCAGTAAGGTTTATTTCTGAAAGAGTTTTACTGTGGAAAAATGTGTGTGTGTATATATATATATATTATATGTATATATACATATATATATATAGTAACTATACAATGGGTAAAAACACTTATCTTGCATGTTGTCAACCAAAGTTTAATCCCTGGTGTATATGCTCCACCAAAGCCACCCAGAAATAACCTCTGAACATAGAGCCAGGATTAATCTGTGAGCACCACTGAGCATGACCCAAAGCCAAAGAGAAAAGGAATATGTCAATGTAGAGGATGGATCATTTTTGTGGCTGAGAAACTTTATAGAGCTGCTCAGATTTGAAGTTTGAAAGAAGAGTTAAAATAGCATTATAAACATATAAGAAAATCATGACAATAATCTGAGATAATGAAAATAAGATGGCAAATTGGTCAGTAACTGAGATTAGTGAGGTGAGTGGGAGTTAACTAAATTTCAGGTGCTTTTTTGAGGTGAATTTATGCATAGAATTACAATTCACAGTAGTATGGATTGAAGTGTCAGAAGTACAGATTGAATTGTGTGCCTCTCCCTATGCCAGTTTATACGTTGAAGCCTTAACTCCAAGTGCGTCTTGGAGAAGTAACTGAAGTTAAATAAAGCAGTAAGAGTGGAAAGTGCTCTCTCTCTCTCTCTCTCTCTCTCTCTCTCTCTCTCTCTCCCTCTCTCTCTCTCTCTCTCTCTCTCACTGTTCTTATCTCCCTCTTTTGTCCTTCCTTTTTTTCCATCTTCCTTTTCTTTCACACCCTCTCTGTCCCTCACTGAATCTGGCTCCTATAACCAAAGAACCCAGAGGCCAGAGAGACAGTGTACAAGGATTAAGGCACTTGCTTCACCTGGATCTGACCAGAATTAATGAATAGGAAAATTCATACAGTGACATTTTAATACTTTTGGGGGGGATTTAGGAGGTTTAATAATGCTCCAGGTGACTCCCTGAGGTGCTCAGTGATCCTTCTGTGCAGGAATAAGTAACATCCTGGATGTCCTCAGTCATATAAGCCAACTCTCCAGCTGCAGACCTTATTCTTGGAGGTTACTAATTGATGGGTGGAGCAAAGTATGTAAGAGGTAATGTCATGAAGAATAAAGTTCATGAGAGAATACAGATAAAAATGATAGGTAGGTGACTGGGTAGGTGAATGTATCTACAGAAAGATACAGTAGTCAGCACAGGCTGCCTTAATCCATGGGCTAAGAAAAAATAATTTTCTCACAATTATGGAGAATGGATCATTTGGGATCAAGGTATTTTCAGGATTGGTTCTGACTTTCTCCTTGTCCTGCAGATGGTCACCAGCTCACTGTTTTCTCACTGCACTTATTTTCCTTGTGAGTTTTATTGAAAGGCACCAGTGTTATTGGATTAGACTCCATGCTTAAGACCTCCTTTATTTGTAATAATTTCCTTATAAGCACTTTGTCCAAATGCAGTCTCATATCCAGCAATGATAGAACTTTAACACACGATTTTATAGGGATACGATTCAGTCTAAGAAGAGATTCTAGTAAAGATATGACATTTAAACTTGTACTCTAAAGTGATTTGCAAAATTTTGATCCAAGACTTTTTTTGTATATTCCTAATCCCAGAAATTGGTTTTGATTACAGTTTAACTGTGCTTGGTTTTCAGTGAATACATTTACAGTTGAAAAACAGTTTTTTAATGAATTTACTACACCTATCTTGGCTCTCACATTTGATAACATTGTAACTAAGGAAGAAGAAAATAAAAATGCCAGAGAGAGTGACAAGCACCCAATATTATCAAATGAAGATGAATCTAGTAAGTAATAATTTTCATCAAATTGTAATGACAAGTACTATGTTCTATTTTTTACAACTAAAATGTTTATTTTTTATGTACTTTTTTTAGAAAAATCATTTAAATTCTCTAATGAAATTAAAACAATCTTTTTTTTAATGCTGAATCTTTTAACATACAGGGAAATTATGATATATGATGAATAAATTATATTATTTATGGTGAGGTTTCAGGAATATTTATGGTGGCAAGTGACCATTTCAATAACCCCCTGGTTATCCAGTAACTACTCAAATTTGAAAATCAGGAACTAATTACTTCCTAGGTTCTTTCTCTTCAGTAAAGCTTTTATTTAGAAAAAATGATAGGTTTTTTTGTCATCAGATGGATGTAGTACATGTCTTAATGTCTTTGAATTATGTAATATTCAATATTCATTTTGCAAGGTATCACTGCAGGTGTTAATCTGGGAAAATATCATTATTGACTAGTGCAGCATAGGAAAATGATATTAATTTTAAAGCTATTTGTATTTCTATTTGCCTCACTAAATATTATATTCACATTTTTATGTAGTCAATTATTTTTTATAGGTAGACAGTAATGGTTTGTATTTTACTCTTATAGATAGACAGTAATAGTTTATATTTTATTCTTACTTTATAGTAACTGAGTTTTAGTTTTAGTTTATATATATAATGTGCCTGCACAAGCACAGGACATAATTTTTTTATATTGTTTCATTCCATCATATAAGAGCTATACAAAGTAACTTGTTATTTTTTTTTTAATTTTTATTTTTAATTATGAGAACAAGGGTGCAAAGAAAGAGGACAAGGTAAAGTTACAGTGGAAGGACAATCACCCATAACATAATTCTCAGAAGTCCCCTTGCTGATATCTTAACTTTGAAATTTCAGCCAAAGAACATTAAGATAAATAAGACAGAATCCATGTACAATTACTTTGTCCCTCAAGTCCCCAGATTGTAACACATTATAATATTTCTTAACAGTACACATGGCAATCTAAAGCCATAAAACTTACGTAACTCCTTAAACATTACAGGCATAGTATTTTTTTACATTTCCATATACATGCATATTAGCTTAAGTTAACCTCAAATTTTAAGTGAGTTCTTTTTAAGGATTAGAGTCAAAGGAGCACAGTAAAAATGGTGTTAGAGTGGCAATTGTTGTTTGCATAGGCCCACCAAAATATGAGGGACATGGAAAGAAATAACGTTGGCCTAAGTACAAAGAGACCAGACCCCTGAAGTTTCCTGGCACAAGACCAAGTCTAGGCTCCAGGCAAGCTAGATCGTCCAATCCAAGACATTGTCTGTAATGCCAACACACTTTTATTTTTCACACAGTCTCTGTTGTTGGTATCATGTTTCTGTATTAAAGATCCTGGAATCTGCATATCTTACATTGAAGTCAGGATGTGGAGCATCCTCTCCTTTCACCTCACAATCAAAGGGCAATGCAGGGAGCCCTGTCCTGTAAGCAGGTCATTGTTGTTGTTAAGTCTTCTCAGTGTTAAGGGAAGTCTCTTTTGAGCAGGTCGAAGTCTGAGCAGTGTAGGTCTTCCTTGGTAGAGGATTGCTTCCAGGTGATGTTATAGACCAGCCTGGATGTTTCGTGGATGGCTTTCCTGGTTCAGGGGAGAATGGAATATGTCCTTTCTTCTGAGGTCTGTGCCAGGTCGTTATGTCAATGTTCAGGGTGTAAGGTCCCTTTGCACTACAAGATTTGTGTGTTCCAATCTCTATTAGATAGGATCTTATTTGTATTTATACTATTTTCCCATTTTAATGTGCCTATGCAAATAAGAAGCAATGCCACATGGTGTTATCGGCGCATATGGGGGCCATAAGAACAATTACAATGATTCCCATGACATGGTTCAATCATAAGCATTAAACTGGGGGACTCTTCCACCAAAATTCCTTGTTAAACAGCTCAAAAAGAGAAGATAAAAAGTGGTTAGAATCATCACTGTATAAGACAACATTTAGTAAGAATTATATCTGTCAGAGAAAAAACACAAAATATTCTAAAGAAATACGTGTCCATTTTATGTATCTTAAAACAGTTTGTTATTTTACAGTTGAATAAACAGAGACATAGATAGGTTAAGTGATTTGGGGAAGATGGGAGTAGTCCTTCAATAGAAAGATTTATTAAAGGAAACACCAACTTGCCTTGATGTATTAAAGTGGAGCTTTGGACTGGTTCATCCAATGGTTATGGACAGGCCTCTTACCCTTTGTATTTATTGACACTTAACTGTATTTACTGCTTTGCTTTTATTTGTGTTTTGGCTATATTTTATATACTCATTTCTTTATTTGTGTTTTGGCTATATTTTATATTTTATTCACTGACACCACACAATTTCAATCTTCTGAAATTTTCAAAATTTCCACAAATTTTCTTGCCCTTGTCTTACTATCGATGATGTTATTTTCTGTTTTTTAATTTTCTTCTTTTTATGCTTTTCATGATTTTTCCCTTTTTAAAAATAATTTTGGGCCCGGAGAGATAGCACAGCAGTGTTTGCCTTGCAAGCAGCCGATCCAGGACCAAAGGTGGTTGGTTCGAATCCCGGTGTCCCATATGGTCCCCCATGCCTGCCAGGCACTATGTATGAGCAGACAGCCAGGAGTAACCCCTGAGCACCGCCGGGTGTGGTCCAAAAACAAACAAAAAAATCATTTTAAGAACTGTGAATGAAATAGAAAATATCAAAGAAAAACATGTCTGATTGCTACTTAAAATTTGTCTATACCATAAAATTAATTCAGTTTTTCCATACCAAAAACATAAAAGAACTATGAAGAAAGCAAAGTATCCTAAGAGGGAGGAGAAATAGTTTCCTTTTAAAAAAGACAAACTCATTTAATTAAATTTGTTTTTGTTTTTGGGTCACACCCGGCAATGCTCAGGGGTTACTCCTGGCTCTACACTCAGAAATCACTCTTGGCAGGCTTGGGGAATCATATGGGATGCTGAGATTTGAACCACTGTCCTTCTGCATGCAAGGCAAACTCCCTACCTCCATGTATCTCTCCAACCCCCAAATTTTAATTATTAACTCAGTAATCAGTGAAGGATTTACATTCCCATTTTGCCACATTGATAAAATGATTACTGTTTAATTGTGTCTCAGAAAAAAATGACATTTATATAATTTAGCAACCAATTTTCATTCATGAGTTCAGTATCTATCTTCCCCTCTCTAAGCAAAATGAATTGGCCACTTTTCTGTGCTCCTGTAAATTTCATTGCTGTTGTGATTATTATAGTGATCACAGATTGTTTTAATTTACTCATATCTGGTTCCTTTACAATACTGAGTTTGATTAGAATAGTACTTTGCTTGGAGCTCAGTGTGTAGAAAGCAGCTTGTAATTATTGTCTATTTTAATAAAATAATGAATTACTATTTTTTAGCTTTTATAATGTTTAAAATTCTATTCTACCTTGTGTATCCAAATAGATGAGATAAGTTCCTGAAGGCAAGGACCCTCTGATAACTTCTGACTATCACATAGCTAGAAGAGAATCATAGTAGAATGTACATAGTAGAAGAGAATCATAACAAGATGTAAATTATGTGATGTCAACTTCTGTAGATATAACAAAACATTAAGGAATGCTATTGACTATTTCCTTTTTTTTCTGTTTAGATATCAAATTTCAGATGCTGTCAACAGCGCATTCACTAATTGGTTCAAGCTTTACAAACAGTCCAGCTAATATCAAAAAGTTCTTGGACATAAGCAATGACTCACATATCTTACAACCATCAGTTGCAACTGAAATGAATCATTCTGAGAAGACTGTTTCCCACCAAATACCAAGTTTTGAACATGCAGATCACACTGTCAGTACAAATTATAGTTTAGAGGAGTTGGTAGTTCCAACCTACAACACTAGTTCACTACTCACCCATACAAATAGTTCTCATGGTGGAATAAAAGATGATATTCAGAGAACCATTTACACAGAGATAGGAAGTTATAATTCTCAAGTTAACGAATCTGGTCAAAGTTATGCACTATCTGAAAACAAATTTGCATCATCTGTCACAAGAGCAATTACTACATTGGTAGAAACTCTCTCACCCCCTGTAATCAGGTCTTGTGCTTCATCCCCTTGTTTTATTGGTGTTGCTTGTGTGCCAACCACAAATGGTCACTTCCAGTGTGGGCGCTGTCCCTTTGGATACTATGGAGATGGGATCAATTGCAAAGGTAATGTGAAAACTCTTTGTATGAAAAAGTAAATACTCTAAGGAATAAAGAAGATAGATTTATTGACTAATTTATATTTTATTTAATTTGCTCATAATTTTTTAAATTTTATTGTGAATTTCAAGTCTTTCACAGTTGTTTTTCAGGCATATAGTGATAGTGAATTAGGGCCATTCCCTCCACCAGTGTTGACCTCCCTCCACCAGAGTTTCTAGCATGCATGTCATTCCTACACCCTTAGCCTACTGGACTACTAGTGTAGCAGGCCCATTTTGTGTTTAGTTTGTTATAGTTTGGGTGTCTTGATTGTATTGTCACTGACTTTGGCTTGAGTATTTAGATCTTTTTTTTTTTTTTTTTTTTTTACTCAGTGCTCCTGAGTTCACTTGGCCCCTGGGTCCCATGCACTTTTTATTTCTTTTCTCAATTTGTAGAAAGATATAGAAATACAAGGCAGAACAAAATGGTTCGAGTCCTAAGGTTCTATGAAAATGCGGGTGCCCCTATCTAGAATTTGTTCTGTTTGCGCAAATTCTCTTTATATTTAAAAATGTTAACACAGTTGTGTCTAAGTTCTTTCAATGTTAAAAGTATCATAGCATATATGATATTTGGCATTATAATGAAGAATGTAATGTCATTTATTTCAGTATTGAATACCATATTTGAAAGCATTCTGTATTGTCATGGGATCCTCAAGAACCTCACATGTGGGTGTTACTTTTTCCATTTTATATATGAGAAAGCAGAAATTAAAACATTTATTTTGCTGGTTTTAAACAGCCAACGAGATAATACAGGATATGAACATCAGAATGGGTCAGGTTATTTTTAGTTAGCTCTTTAAATGACTAATTTTTCTACATATGCTTATTTTCATAATATGAGGCTGCCTTTAACTTTTAAAATTCTTTTGAAAATAAAACAAATTGGGCATCATTTTAATTTTGAAAGGAGTAGAGTATTTACTTCGCTCACAATTATTATCATTTGTTTTCTCTGATGCAATTCAAATTCTTGGCTTTGAAATGTAGAAGCTGTCTTAGCTTTCGTTGAATTGTGTTTGTATTTTGATTTGAGATAAGCGCATGCAGTTGAACGTTGGAATATTTCTTTGTTTTCAGTTTTACCTTCATGGACTTCAATTTTTGTCACTTTTTAAGCAGGAGAATCTTAAATTTAATATGCATACATTAAAATACAAACATGTTAATAATATATAATTAACAAATAAAAACTCATATGCATCAGTATTAAATGTAAAGTAGAATATATTTGTTAGATTAACTTGGGATCTACAAACCTGTAAGTTTATGATGTTTTCCTGGCATCTTGCTTTGTGCAATTTTGTATATGCCTGCCTGTTAGATATTTATATCTTATTAGAATTTAAAACATGGTCTTCTGAAAAGGCCTATAATCCTAATTTTGATAGTAATTTCTAACTTCAGTTTTTTGCTATGAAAGAATTGTTATATATTATACTCTTTTTTATTTGACTAATCATTTTCCTCAGCCATACTAGTAATAAAACGAAGAGAAAAATTTTTTTGTGAATAATGTAGTGGTGGTTGTTAAAATTAGTATGAACATTTTCAAATCTCTGAGACTTTTATCTCTGCAGTTAAATCTCTGAGCACAAGTACATATAACCTATCAGCAATGCTGCTTTTTATTCTGATTTTTTTTTAGCCATTTGTAGACACCCATGTGGAAAAAGCCGAGAATGTGTTGCCCCCAATATATGCAAATGTAAACCTGGTTATACTGGTTCTCACTGCCAAACAGGTAGGTACAACATTCTTTAGTTTGCACTGTGTACTTTAATTGAAAATTTATATTTATATGACATATATTTTATTTTATACAGCTATATGCCATCCTGATTGCAGAAACCATGGAAAGTGTATTAAGCCTAATATTTGTAAATGTCTCCCAGGGTATGATGGAATGACATGTGATGAAGGTGATAATACAAATTAAAACTTAATAATAAAGTTTTAGTATTTTCAAAGAAATTCCATTTTTCTCTATGTATGCTAATATGTCTTCATTAATGTTTGTGAGTCAATTCATGTTTATTTAAAATTATTAATACCAATAACTAGTCATCATTATCTGGCAATAATTTTTTAAGATTTAGTTTGATGGAACCATATCTTACAAATAACTTCAATCAGAAGACATCTGAGTATTAAGTTACTAAGTATGATTCTAAGGAAGCTTTAATTGCTAAATAATTAGATGTCCAGAAGTAAAAAGAAGTGATTCTTAGAAACATGTATATTTCCATATTATTTTATGGTTTTAATTGAAATCTAAGTGAGAAATTTATAATATAATATCTCTAATATGATATATTTAGGACAAATTTATTGTTTTTTAAAAATTGCATGTATATTTTGGTAGATGGCATATAAAATTATTAATGAATAGGGAGCAACAAGTGTCGGAGAGATGGCATAGTGGTAGGGTCTTTGCCTTGCATGCGGCCAACCCAGGAGAGATCTGGTTTGGTTCCTGGCACCCATAAGGTCCCCAAGCTTGCCAGGGGTTATTTCTGAGTAGAGCCAGGAGTGACCCTGAGCGCCAGTGGGTATGGCCCAAAAATCAATCAATAAAGTTTTTTTTTAAAAAAAGAATAGGTGGCAACATTAAAATACTTCCATGACAAAGAAAGCTTATAATTTAATAATGAATTTGGAGAGGACTAACTATAAAAAGCTTTTAATATCTTTAATATGTGAAAATACTGAGGAAAACTGAGGTTTATAAAGTGCCAAAAAAAACCCCAGATCTAAATATTACTTTTCAGAAGATACTCAAGAAGATATAATTCTATATATTTCATGACTGATGATATGTTTTCAGAGTATAAGACATTATAGTCAATCTCTTAAGATTAAATGATATATAATGGTTCATTATTAATTGTGCAGATATTATTATAAATTGCTTTTATAGGAAAGTTTTATTTTGTCTGTACTTCATAAATATAATATGCTTTTAAAAATTAAGGCATGAACTAATAACAGAATCTATGTCTGCAGAGCATTGTAGTCCACCTTGTCAGCATGGTGGCACATGCTTGGCTGAAAATCTCTGTACTTGTCCTTATGGATTTGTAGGACCAAGATGTGAAATAAGTAAGTAAAATTTTCTTGTAATCTAATATGATTAAATCACTCCTTTGAATAGTTATTGCTTTAGTGCTAACTGCAGTAGACCCAACCTCTCTATAAAAATATGCAATCAAGGATAATGAGGTGTTGAACTGTTTTATGCATAAAACCTACTATTAACATTATTGTAAATCAGAGTTCCTAAAATAAAAAATATTTTATAAAATGCATTCCTTTTGAAAGATAACAACAGTTACCACACTTCAAATCACAACAAACATTGAGAGTTACTACTAGGATCAAGAGCTTTGTTTTAGAAATAATTCTCTTATTTTCAAGAGATATTATTATTATTATTATTATTGTGTTTATTGATATTATTATTGTTATTTCAATTGTAGTTTAGAAAATATTATAGGGTTTACAATATCTTAGTATCTGGTATTGATGTACACATCACCACCACCACCTAAGTACCTTCACCTCCGTCTTTGAGTCACTTCCAGTTCAAACTTCCTTCCCTCCCACCCATTCTCTCATTTGTTGAGTGACAATATGGATTTGGTACAAACTGTTATCTCCCTTAGCAACATCCATGTGCTCCAGAGCTTCCACCTATGTTCTAACCGTTTCCATTCCCCTAACCTGGGAGTTTCAGGTATTCCCATATTCAAGCTTTATTATTATTTTATTGTGCATACCCTTCATTTGTTTATATACTACAAATGAATGAGATTATCCTTTATTACTCTTCTGCTTCTGACTTACTTTGTAAAGTCAGATATTTTTAATTTCATCTAAGTTGTACAAAGTGCATGACTTTTCTTTTTCTTGTGACTGCGTAGTGCCACCCCATTAGATATAAATCAATTTCTTTATCCATTCTTTTGTGGTTGGGCATTAGTAGAAACAATCCTCTTCTTAACCTAAACCCATGACTATTTCTTTGAAATAAAGAATTCTTATTTGCTACTTTATATATAAATTTCTTATTCAGAACTCTTCTCTATGTTTTGCATTAGGAACAAAAGAATGTTCCCAGTCAACTCTAACTTGACATGCAGCTCCATGATTTTCTATTTTCATGATCTCTTTTAGTATTAATATTAGTATTTACATAGTTGAGACTATTTAGAGTGAAAGGATAAATTATTTTTATCTGTGATGTCAATGTATTGACAGAGCAATTTATTTACCTTATTTTTTATATGTGGTCTTAGTGGTTTGTAACAGGCATTGTGAGAATGGAGGTGAATGTCTTTCACCAGATGTCTGTGAGTGTAAACCTGGCTGGTACGGACCTACTTGTAAAACAGGTAAAACCAGAAGTGTATTCAATGACTGTCAATTAAAGTAATGGTAAATTTGTGATCTGTGTGTGATCCTCAGTACTACTTAATCCCCAAGCACTATTAGGTGTAGCCCTAACAGTCACTGAACACCACAAGGTGTCACCCCTATAAAATAAATAATATTTGGGCTGGAGCTTTGGTATAGTGGGTGGGGTGGTTGTTTTGTACATAACTGACCTGAGTTTGAGCTCCCACATCCCATATGCACCCCTTGAAGCCCCACTCAGAGTGATCCCTGAGTACAGAGTAAGGAATAAACACCGAGCACTGCTGGGCATATCCCCCAAAACAAAATAAATATTAAATGCATTTAATAATAATTAGTGCATCTGCTGAATCTCTTTCAATTTTTTAACACAATGCAAGCATTTCATTTCATTAAATATTCAAACAGATCTGAATTACGTGGATACCATCACTTTATCCATTTATTTATCACAGTACCAGACTTGCTTTCAGCAGCAGTGTTTGTAATTATGTATGTTTAATTTAATCCATTATAATCTAATGAGTGTTCCCAGTATAAATTTAATTCAACATTTATAGCTTGCCAGCTGTGTGTGAAACATGATGCAAGGAGAAAAAAGTATCAGTCTGAGTTTTTACCAGATTTCAAATAGCATATCATTAGTGAAAAAGAATTATTTAAAAAGTCTGTGTTACAAGTTAGGTATAATAAGCAATGTAGTAAGTGCACTTCTAAGAGATGAAAGAAATCAATTTTTGTAATGTTTTTGGATGAAAATGGTAGTTACAATAGTCCTATAAAGTTGGAAAAATCTTGTTTAAAAATAAAATTGGGCTTCCATTATTGCAAAAAAAAGTGAAAAAGTAAACAAGGGGCCGGAGAGATAGCATGGAGGTAAGGCATTTGCCTTTCATGCAGAAGGTCATCGGTTCGAATCCCAGCGTCCCATATGGTCCCCCGTGCCTGCCAGGAGCAATTTCTGAGCATGGAGCCAGGAATAACCCCTGAGCACCGCCGGGTGTGACCCAAAAATCAAACACACACACACACACACACAATAAATAAAAAAGTAAACAAATTTTTTCTGAGTGTGCTAGATAGTGTTCTTAATTACCTTGAAAAGGATGCTGAAAGTGGTATATGACACCACATAAAGCTCAGCTCTGTTATCATTGTTGAAATGTCTTCTAACTTACAATAATTTTTTAAGCTTTTTTCCCTATCATTTTCTTCAGCTAACTGATGGCTTTCTGCATTCTATTCACAGCCTTCACATTCTTAGCTTGGTATTATTTGTAAACACAATGAACATACTTTCAAAGTAATTATCCAGTTTTGTCATTCCTCTTATATTGGGCAAAGTCTACCTAATTATAGATTATGGGTTTTACTTACAGTAAAAAGGTAAAAAGGAAATATTTCATTATGCTCTGTTCTAGACTTTTATGAAACTTTCATTTTTTAAATAGTAAAATGTGTATGGTCTCTCTCCCTCCTGCTATTCATTAGCTCTGTGTGACCCTGTTTGCCTCAATGGTGGTTCCTGTAATAAGCCAAACACTTGCCTCTGTCCAGATGGATTCTTTGGTGCACAGTGTCAGAATGGTAATTTTTTTCTTTATAAATAAAAAGGCAAAGAGAAAGTTAGGCACAGAGCTTTGAATGCCTAGAAAAGGACAAATTTAAAGAGAGGTGTTTATATTTTTCTCTTCCTTGTGTTTTTACAAAATTTCCACCAAACTGCCAGTTATAAAAACATATCAGAGTAATTATGAAAGTGATTTTTTCTTTTCAATACTTTTTGGGCTTACAATCTTGATGCTTGTTTGTGCAGTTTTTTAAAATTATAATAAGATAATAAGCGAAGTCCTTTTCTAATAGAAAATGGTGTTATTTTTGATGCTCACAATAAAGGTGTTTTATTTATGGCAATTCTATCTATTGTTATATCACAATCTCTTTTCACTTAAGTTTAATTAAGCATTTAAGACTTAGCAACACATTGCACTCTGCAATGTAATACAAACATATATACACAAAATTATTGTTTCCTCCCTTCTTGGATGTTTTATTTTCACACTTTCCCTGATATAGTTAATGCCACAATTGTTGGATGTGACCTGAGACTGACAGTATAGGTATAAATTGATTCTCAATAAATGAAATTTAATGTATATATTTTTCATCTTTATATTTTAGGCTTATGTGAAATATAAAGTATATTTTTGGCAAAAATTAGTTAGAATCTATCTGAATGTAATCCTGGAAACCTGGTTTTTTTTTTTTGGTAGATTTCACTTTCATTTGATCCCATTTCTTTTATTAGAGATTTTTAACCTATTATTTTCATCATAACTAAAATAAAGAAGAACATACTTATACTAGGTATATAGAAACAGAGTTCTTAAATTCAACTTTCTTTAAGGAGTCAGTTTTTGAAATGGAAAGAAAAAAAGACTGTTAAGACATATTTTGAAAATTTAGAGTTTATGTCTAAACCAATGTTACTAAATATAGATATAGTTTCCTATAGACATATGGGAGAGATGAAAGTTTATACTTATGGCATTTTTAGTAAATTATAGGAGTAAATATTATCTTTTTTACATTTATTTGCCAAATAATTGGGAAAGAAGGAAATCTCTAATTTGAATTTAACTATCATTATCTCTTTATTATCATGCTCACAGGTTTTGGAATGCCTTAAACCCCACAGCTTCCTAGCTGAAACCAATTTTGTAAATTTTCAATCTTTCAGCCTCCAAATTATTATCTTTTAAGTATATAAGAGACAGTTGTGAGCTGAAGTGCATATAGTTAGCACTTACCCAGCTACTGTTAAGCAATATTTTATGCAAAACATAACATAATTTTATTCTTGTGATATCACATCCATTAGTGAATCCTATGACAGTGTAAATAGGAAGGAAGGGCAGTATACACATACAAAAACCATTGAATAAAATTGGCAGGCTATAGATAAATAAAAAAATGTGCATGTTCCATAGAATTGCAACAGATGAAACAAAACTTTAGCAAGAACCATCATTAAAGAGTTAAATACTCTATTAAAAAGCATGAATGAGATTTTTAAATACATTTTCCAATTTCCTTCATTGCTTGAATGCTATGCTTCCATTCCTCAGGGCAGTGATATAGGATTGTATGCTTTGGCATTTGAAGGAAGACCTATCTGAGTCTAGAAGATATTATGTAAGAATAAGATTATATACACGTCCCAAGTTTCCCTTGCACCTTTCCCTCTGCCATCTCTCCTGTCTACTTTTGTGGCACACATTTTTCTTCTCTCTTTCTCTTCTCTATTTATTTTAGACACTATGGTTTTTCAGTCTTGTTACTGCAATCATGCTGCCATTTTATTTCTGTCCAGTACACAGTTCTTGACCAAAGTGATCGATTTTAATTATCATCATCATAGTGGTTCCTTCTCTGCCTTAAATGTACTCCCCCTCTATTTGTGGCAAGCTTCCTACCATGGACTGGTCCTTCTGAACATCAACTTTATTGTCTTTGGATATTAATACCACCCTACCATTTTAATTATATACCACAAATCAGTGTGATCATTTTATGTCAATCCCATTCCTTAAATCATTTCACTCAACATAATAATCTCCATATCCATACATGTATAAGCAAATTTCATAACTTAATTTTTCTAAGAGCTTCATTGTGTAGATGTACCATAGATTGTTTATCCACACATATGTTCTTGAGTACTTGTTTTCAGATTCTGGCTAGCCCTCTGAACTCCATTGTTCTTTAGCACTATTCACATTTGGTAATCAATTTTAAAATACAGAAAAATATTTAATTATCTTAGAGGAAAATTAAACAAAATCTTCCCTCAAAATTTTTCTAAATGTTATTTTAAATAAATGCATTTAATTGCTTTTCCAGAAGAAAAACAAAACAGTAAATTCTTTTCATAATAGTTGACAAACAATAATCTCTAAATTCCATGGGCAAAATAATATATAAGAAATTTCTAGTGCAGTCCATTAAGGATTATACAATTCTTTATAAAACAATGGAATTATTATTAAGGATTTTTTTTCTCAATTACTTTCAGAAAGACGTCACAAGTAAAATGGTGCCATTATGGGGGGAGCTAGAGTGATAGTTACAGTGGGTAGGGCATTTGTGTTGCATGTAGCCATCCTGGGTTTGATTCTTGTCATCCCACATGGTTTCTCAAGCACCACCAGGTGTGTTCCAAAAACAAAGCAAAAATGTTACCTTTCTGATTAAGAGTACTTATCACAGATTGTTGAGTTTTTTTTTTTATAATTTTCACTGGAATAGACACATTTATTCTTAATTTGAAGTAGGTTTGGCTTAATTTTTAGTTTTTCCCAGATCATATATCCTGACTTTAAATTATAGTGAAGCATAGGATGTTTTATAAGAGCCACACTATTATACAGAAGAATCCATTTGTTATAAACAATTCACCAATACATTTTGAATTGTGCTAATCCACTAGCAGTTTAGAGCCATAATCAGTACATTTTGTGATATAGAAAGAACTATTTTGGCCTGGAGCGATGGCGCAAGCAGTAAGGCATCTGCCTTCCTCCAGCTAGCCTACGACGGACTGCGGTTGGATCCTCAGGCATCCCATATGGTTCCCCAAACCAGCAGTGATTTCTGAGGGCATAACCAGGAGTAACCCTTGAGCATCACCAGGTGTGGCCCAAGAACAAACAAACAAAAAAAGAACTATTTTAATGACTTGCAGTTGTGATCTTTTATTTTTATAGTACAATTCTCTGTCTTAGATAGTAAATTCATACTAAAATATATAATAATTTATTATGTAATACTGTGGATTACTGATGTTTGTATGCCTGTGTTTTTAGCTGTCTGTCATCCTCCCTGTAAGAATGGTGGCCACTGCATGAGAAATAATGTTTGTGCCTGCCAAGAAGGTTACACTGGGAGAAGATGTCAAAAAAGTAAGACTTCTGTTAATGATTTTCCAACTACTAAAAAGGTCAGCACTAAATTATTACTTTTTAAGAATAATTTCTTTTTTTTAACCAAAGGCATCTGTGACCCTATGTGTATGAATGGAGGAAAGTGTGTGGGACCAAACATTTGTTCTTGTCCTTCTGGTTGGAGAGGAAAACGATGCAACACACGTAAGAGAAATACCCTTGAGATGCTAAAATTGATGTATTTTGTGGAACACAGAGCAGAATTTAATATAAGGAGTATTTTCATTTTAATTTTTGTCTATTTTTAAACAAATTAGTTAATTTAGTTATTTAAAGAAAATTCATCACATAGTTGACATAGTTAATCATAATACATTTGTTTCCAGATAAGTGAAAGCAAAGTTATTGAAAAACATAAAATGGATAAGAAAAAAAAAGAAAGAAGAAAAAGTACAGTAGCATGAACATTTGTGAAAATCAGTCATTAATATAATGGCAGAAAGTTTAGTAAGCTCTTGTTGTTAGATATTCATTCTGTTAATTGGGGTGTTCCCTTAGGGATGACAGAATCAAATAAATGAAGTTGCCCAGAAATTTAAAGCACTATTACTGTTATTATGACTTACTCAGTTGTCAGGCATTCTAGAAGATAGAAGATACAGAGGTAGAATGCCCACACTTGTGCCACAAAGCCCTGATGATATCAGCCCCCAAATCAGCATACCTGAATTGTGATCAGAATGATGTACCCAAAGGAAATTGAAAAGTGTCAGTGATAAGGCAGGGC
The DNA here is from genome assembly GCF_024139225.1 of Suncus etruscus. Classification (NCBI taxonomy): domain Eukaryota; kingdom Metazoa; phylum Chordata; class Mammalia; order Eulipotyphla; family Soricidae; genus Suncus; species Suncus etruscus. Next base: position 96,146,089 of record NC_064848.1, on the reverse strand, counting down.
CATTGGGGAAACAGTGATTCTGGATAATAGAGGCACAAGTGTGGTAAGATGGGGGCTTGGCTTACCTTCTTGTCCTGAGATGATCAATTTTCTGCTGTATAGGCTGGTGTAGTCTTAATCTTTCATGGTTTTGTTGGTATCTGATTCAAGAAAAGAATGAGCCTATGGAGTTGACCTGCTTCAAACAACTGATTTCTTTATTTTCTTTCTTTCTTTTTTATGGGTGGTGGTGATGGGGGCACACCAAGTGATGCTCAGAGATTACTCCTGGTGTTGCACTCAGGAATAATTCCTGGCAGGCTTAGAGGACCATATGGAATGCCAGGGATCGACTGTATGCAAGGCAAAAGCCCTCCCAGTGTGCTATTGTTCCAACCCCTAAACATCTAATTTCTGCTCTTTTAATTCTACTTTAGGAGATACACTTTTATTAGAAATAGTAAAACGACATATCCTCTAAATTTATTCTTTCAGGTTAGAAGAGGAAGAGAATATATTATATTTTCCAGTGTTTGCACTACCCTTACTAGGATAAGTGGCAAGTTCTTAAGTTTCAGGTTTCTTTTCTTCAGTAGAGATCAAGGAAACTTTTAGGGAAACTACTGATTTTTTGGCCCATTTCGAAGTGAAGAGTCACTGTTCTTAATTCTGGATAGTTTCTGAGATAATGAGAACATTCTTTTGTTCAAATGTCACATACTTATCTTTTTATTTAAATATAATTTAAAATTAGCAGCTAAAAAGCATTGATCAAATTGGAGAATGGGAAAATATCCAACCAGGGGTAAGTAAATTGCCATGTGTCCTATCAATAGAAATCTTGCAGAATCTTAAAATCAAGTTTTGCATGAATACATAGTGATACTAGACAATGTTCATGACAAAATGTTAAGAGAATAGGTAATTCAGCCAGTGACTTTGATCTGTTTGTCATTTTATCTTAATGAAAATTTTTGTTGTTTATAGTAAAGTGTGTTTAGTAATTTTTATATGTCTATTTGCAGCTATCTGCTTTCAGAAATGTAAAAATGGTGGTGAATGTATTGCTCCCAACATATGTCATTGTCCTTCCACATGGGAAGGAGTGCAGTGTCAAAGACGTAAGTGACATGGCTTAAAAATATTTTTTATTGAAATCATTGTGATTCACAAAGTTCGTTAGAATTGGGTTCAGCCATACAATGATTCAGTTCCAATCCCATCACCAGCATTGATCTCCCTTTACTAATGTTCCCAGAGTGCATGCAACCACCTGGCATGTCCCCCAGCCTGCCAACATAATAGCCCCATTTTAAGTTCTGATTGTTAAGAGTTTGGGTCTCATGATTTTATTGTTGTTGGCTCTGGTTTGGATATTTAGTTCTATCATTTCTTAACCAATGTACCTGAGACTTCTTGATACCTGTGGGCCATCTTTTCATATTTGTGTTTCTCATCCTCCACTCAATTTTTTCCTTTCCTTCTCCTCATTATACTCTGGGGCCTAGAGTGTTATCAACAACACCTATTTAAATTATTGCATTTCTTTATGCAGTTATTCTAAATACCACATATAAGAGATAGCATTCTGTATTTATCCTTTTTCCTTCTGGCTTCATCATTTAATATCTCATTAGCATAATATCATTTAACATAATATCTTCCAATTCCATCTATGTTGCAACAAATTGCATGATTGTATTATTCCCTACAGCTATGTAGTATTTTATAGTATATATGTACCACATCTTCATGATCTAATTGCCTGTTGTTGGACATCTAGGTTGATTCCAACTCTTGTACTGAATGCTGCAATGAATAATGGTGCGCATACATCCTTTTGGATCAATGTTTTTGTATCCTGGTGATAGACACCAAAAAGAGAAATTGCTGGATTATATGGCAGATCAATTCTTAGTCTACTGAGAACCCTCAATACTGTTTTCTAGGGGTTGGACCAGGCAGCATTCCCACCAGCGGTGGATGAATTTATTTTTCACCACATCTCTGCCAACACAATTTGTTTCCAATATTTTTTTTTTTGTTTTGGGGTTACTCCTGGCTATGTGCTCAGAAATGGCTCCTGGTTCGGGGGAGCATACAGGACGCCGGGAATCAAACCAAGGTCCATCCTGGGTCAGCAGCGTGCAAGGCAAAAATCTTGTTGCTATGCTAGTGCTCAAGCCCCATGTTCCCAATATTTTTTGATATGTGTCATACTCACATATGTAAGATGCTATCTCATTGTTGTCTTGATTTGGCTTTTTCTAATGATAAGTGATAATGAGTATTTTTTCTTCTCCCTTTGTTTTGGTCTTCCTCAGAGAAGTGTCTTGAGTTGAAATACAGTTCAAATTGTACTGTTCAAATTGTATTGTTCAAATTGGGGCTACCTTTGTGAGTACTTTGTATAGCCTCGATATCAACTAATTATCTGATGTGTTGAGTGAAAATAATTTATCCCAGTTAGCTGTCTATTTTTAGTCCTGTTTCTTTTTTTTTTATTTAAATAATTTCTGGGGCTGGAGAGATAGGATGGAGGTAAGGCAATTGCCTTGCATGCAGAAGGATGGTGGTTCAAATCCCAGCATCCCATGTGGTCCCCTGAGCCTGCCAGGAACGATTTCTGAGTGAAGAGCCAGGAGTAACCCCTGAGTGCTGCTGAGTGTGACCCAAAAAACCAAAAAAAAAAAGTATAAATAATTTCTTTATTTAAACACTGAAATTACAAACATAATTGTAGTTGGGTTTCAGTCATAACAAGAACACCCCCCTTTACCCGTGCAACCTTCCCATCACCAATGCCCCTTATTTTCCCTCCCCCACCACCCACCTATATTTGAGACAGGCTTTCTACATACCTCACTCACTGACATTATTATGATAGTTCTCAGTGTAGTTATTTCTCTAACTGCACTCACCACTCTTTGTGGTGAGCTTCATATCTTGAGTCCTTAACTCTGGGAATTATTTCAATGTCTTTAATTTTCCTTAAAATCCATATAGGAGTGAGACTCTTCTGTATCTTTCTCTCTCCCTCTAACTAAATTCACTCAGCATAATACATTTCATGTACAGTCATGTATAGTAGTATTTCATGACTTCATCTCTCCTGATGGCTGCATTGTGTATATGTACCACAGTTTCTTTTCTTTTTCTTTTTTTTTTGGGCCACACCCAGTGACGCTCAGGGGTTACTCCTGGCTATGCGCTCAGAAGTCACTCCTGGCTTGGGGGACCATATGGGACGTCAGAGGATCGAACTGTGGTCTGTCCTAGGCTAGTGCTGGCAAGGCAGACACCTTACCTCTAGCGCCACCACGCCGGCCCCGTACTACAGTTTCTTTAGCCATTCATCTCTTGAAGGGCATCTTGGTTGTTTCCAGAATCTGGCTATTCTAAAAAGTGCTGCGATGAATATAGGTGTGAGGAAGGGGTTTTTGTATTGGATTTTTGTGTTCTTAGGGTATATCCCTAGGAGTGGTATAGCTGAATCAAATGGGAGCTCGATTTCCAGTTTTTTGAGGAATCTCCATATTGTTTTTCATAAGGGCTGGACTAGACGACATTCCCACCAGTAGTGAATGAGAGTTCCTTTCTCTCCACATTCCTGCCAGCACTGATTGTTCTTGTTCTTTGTGATATGTGCCAGTCTCTGTGGTGTGAGATGGTATCTCATTGTTGTTTTGATTTGCATCTCCCTGATGATTAGTGATGTGGAGCATTTTTTCATGTGTCTTTTGGCATTTGTATTTCTTCTTTGAGAAATTGTCTCTTCATTTCTTCTCCCCATTTTTTGATAGGGTTAGATGTTTTTTTCTTGTTAAGTTTTCTCAGTACCTTGTATATCTTAGATATTAGCCCCTTATCTGATGGGCATTGGGTGAATAGCTTCTCCCATTTTGTGGATGGCTTTTGTATCCTAGGCATTATTTCTATTGAGGTGCAGAAGTTTCTCAACCTGATATAGTCCCATTTGTGTATCTCTGCTTCGACTTGTTTAGAGAGTGCTGTTTCTTCCTTGAAAATGCCTTTAGTTTTCATGTCCTGAAGTGTTTTACCTTTGTGTTGGTTTATATACCTATGGTTTCTGGCTCACAATTTGAACTCACCATAAAAAGTGGTGAATGCTGTAAGGGAAATAGCTACACTGACAACTAGCATGACAATGTTAAAGAATGAGAGAAGCAGAATGCCTGTTAAGAATACAGGCAGGGGTGGAGGAGGATGGGGACATTGGTGGTGGGAATGTTGCATTGGTGAAGGGGGGTATTCTGATTATGACGAAACCCAACTACAAACATGCTTGTAATCATGGTGCTTAAGTAAAGATTAAAAAAAAACAACCCAAAGTTTTTTTTTTTGTTTGTTTTTGTTTTTGTTTTTGTTTTTTGGGCCACACCCTGTGCCGCTCAGGGGTTACTCCTGGCTATGCGCTCAGAAGTTGCTCCTGGCTTCTTGGGGGACTATATGGGACACCAGGGGATCGAACCGGGTCTGTCCTAGGCTAGCGCAGGCAAGGCAGGCACCTTACCTCCAGCGCCACCGCCTGGCCCAACCCAAAGTTTTAAAAGCTTGGGCCGGAGTGGTAGCACAGCGGTATGGTGCTTGCCTTGCACGTGGCTAACCAAGGACAGACCTCGGTTCGATCCCCGGAGTCCTCAAGCCAGGAGCGATTTCTGAGCACATAGCCAGTAGTAACTCCTGAGCATCACTGGATGTGGCCCAAAAAAACAAAAAAAAAAAAAAAGTTTTAAAACTTTTATTAAAAAAGTGATAAAAATGATATAAAGTGATAAAACATGGCTGAGTGATAGCATAGATGATAAGACACTTGCCTTGTATATGGCCGATATTGATTCTATTCCTAGCATCCCTGAGCACTGCTAGGATTGATTCCTGAGTGCAGAGCCAGGTGGTTCCCGCAATCAGTAACCCTGATTATTGATAGGAGTGGCAAAACAACAACAAAAAATTTTAAAATCTTTCATGGGGAACAATACAAGTAGAGAGTATGCTTACTTTGATTGCAGACATTCCACATCCAGCACCATATATGGTCCACCAAGCCCTGCTAGAATTGATCCTGAGCACAAGACCAAGAAATAGTACTGAGCAGCCAGGTGTGATCTCTCCCCCTTTCCAAACCCACAAAAATTTAAAAAGCATGATGTGTATGAGTAATGGGGTGAATAATAATACCTCATATCTTCTGTGAGATGTGTTAAATCTCTTAAATACACACAGAGACAAAACATACTTAAATATATTCTGATTGAAATTTAGACATGTTAAGAAAAAAAGAAGAGTTATCAATCTCAAATTGGGATATTTATTCTAGAGACAGCTCTGTGTGGATTATGAGAAAGAGGATAATGAACTGAAATCAAAATAACTGATCCTTTTGCTCTAGAGCTTCCTAGCAGAACATTTTTTAGCCTATGTAATTAATTTTATATGAACTATTCAAAAATTCAAAAATTGCTTATGACTAAAGTTAGTAAAGTCATCAGAATAAATAAAAGCAGGGAAGTATGCTCCAGTCCTTGTGGATTGTCTTCTGAACAGCCTGAAGAAATGCACTCGGGTTTTATACCTTGTAGCAACTTTATTTGAACCTAAAAATGTTTACTGCCTTAAATGTTCTCTCTGTTTCCCATTGTCTTGAAATTAGTGCTGATGTTATTTGAGCAAATGTGTTACTGCCATCTGCTGGAAATAATGATAGTATTCAAATATATGTGATTTGAAACTACAATTTGTATTAATTCCTTCCTTAGCTGTGGAGATTTGTGTATTACATAATCTATCCAGACATGCCCAATAAATCAAAGTGTAATCCTTTAATATTATATTATAGTAAAAGGAATATTATTTTTACATTATGTCATCTTCCAATATGAGCCGTTGAAGCAAGTAGCTCACCTATGATAAATTCTCATCCATAATTTTGTATTATACTTACTTTTTTCAGATTTAAAATTTTTGGATGTACTTAAAAGAAGAATTAAATATACATTGTTTTATAATTAAAATCAGTTTATTTGATATGTTTTTTCTGTTGAATCTTTTAGTTCCTATCAATAGATAAATAGTCAAAAATAGGTAAGTATAAGTATTTTCGGATTTTATTGGGAGAGATTTTAAGGTAGAAATTTCTAGTACAGTATCAAAATATTGATAAAGTTTTAAAGCTCAATATTTAATTTGCATTGGTAGTAATAAAGCTGTCTTAACCAATACTAGTTAGTACTAAACTAGCTCTTAATTTTTTTTGCGGGGGGGCACACCCTGCAGTGCTCAGGGGTTACTCCTGGCTTTGTGCTCAGAAATTATTCCTGGCAGGCTCTGGGGAACCCTATGGGATGCTGGGGATCAGTCTTGGTTTGGCTGTATGCAAGGCAAACTCTATACCAGCTGTGCGATTGCTCTGACCCCTAGCTGTGCTATTGCACTCACCCTAGCTATTAAAATTTTGCAAAAATGCTGCAAACCATTTCTCAGACTTCACAAGACCATGGTGCTGGATGAAAATGTGCCCTGGATTTTTATTGTACCCTTCCCCAGACTATCTCAAAAGACTTAATGGGGATATATACATTTTCATTTTCTATTTATTTCCTTAATAATTATAATTCTTAGTGTGTTTATTTCCATATGTAGAGGTATCCTCCTCCATTTCCCCCACCCTCATTTTTTTGGGCTTGTTTTGGTTCTGCTCAGTAAGAAAGAAATTCTTTTTTTTTTTTTTTTTTTGTTTTTGGGTCACACCCAGCAGTGCTCAGGAGTTACTTCTGGCTCTACGCTCAGAAATCGCTCCTGGCAGGCTCGGGGGACCATATGGGCTGCCGGGATTTGAACCACCTGCCATCTGCAGGCAAGGCAAACACCTTATCTCCATACTATCTCTCAAGTAGAAACTCTTGTTTGGGTTAAGAGCTCAGGTCAAAATCAGGACACAGAGATTGTATAACTTGTTATTTTTACCTCCAAATGCACCAATAATATAATATGGTTAGGCATACCAAAATGGAAAAATCTATGATAGAAAATCTTATCTCCTAGAGATAAGAACCCATAAATTTTGTAATACCGGGGCACCTTCCACCCTGAACATTTGTTATGGGGACTTGACTTAAACCTCATGTGATCAGGCATCAACTGTCCAACCCTGAACCCCAGATCCCAATCTTAGAACTGGCACAGTTCCTTGCATAGTACCAGGAATCAACCAGACCCTAATACCACTCTGGCACCAACTTGTGCCAAGGTAGATTCATACGACACCCTCATGACAAGGAAACAACAAGTTGCTCTACCTCACTAACTAATAGTGAGATGAGATCAAAAGCACCTTTGTCCTAGGATCTGTGCAAAAACAAAGATCTCTAATTATAGAGGACTAACTTTGACAACCGCAACTGAGCATAACTTTTACTGGCACCATAAAGAAAGACTTTGGGGTTGGACAACTAACAAGTCTGGAGCCTGTAGTAGGTCTTATGACAGTATGCTTTAAGGGTATAGACACCCTGTGTATCTTAGGCCAATGGAATTCCCTTTCTAGTTTTTCCAATGTTTACTATGCCTATTCAAAAAACCAAAAAACAATTTGCCACATATGCCCTCCATTTTTATTATATATATTTATTTGTTTTATTTTATTTTCTTTTTCTTTTTTATTTATATTTATAGGTTCTAGATAGGCCTCCCACTTTTTTTTTTTTAAAGAACCATAGAACATGAATCATCTTGCTCTGCCTCACATTTCTATTTCTCCTCAAATTGAGAAAAAAAGTGGATGGGTTCAGAGACCAAGAGGTCTCAGGAGCATTAAATGGAAATAAAAAAAAACATCAAAATCAAAGTCAACAACAACAGAATCAAGAGACCCAAACTATAACAAGCTATACACAAAAGGGATCTGTTACACTAACATTCTGGGGGGCAAAGAGTGGAGTTATGGGATGCATGCTGGAACTTTGGTGGAGGAGGTCAACAGTGGTGGTGGGAATGGCCCTAATTCACTGTCACTATGTACCTGAAATACAACTGTAAAAGACTTGTAATTCACATTGATCTCAATAAAATTTTATAAAAATAAAATAATATTTAAAGTGAAGGTTAAATTTAATTTACTGGGATATATACTTAAAACGATAAATGTCATGTATATCACCACAATAAATAAATAACTATAAATAACAAAACCATTTTTTGAAAAAATTCTAAGAGTTTTGAGTGTTTTGGTTTGATGTGTCTTTTGTGGGTTCTTTGGATGCAGCAAATTGGGAATTCAGTTCATCATTCTCATAATGTTGTGATTATTTTCCTCATAGAGTTACCAGTAGTTTATATCACAGACACATGTATTAAATATTTTATATTTAATATTATAATTTAAAATTTGTGTTTTTCAGCAATATGTAGTCAAAAGTGTCTTTATGGAGGCAGATGTGTATCTCCCAACATCTGTTCCTGTCGCATGGGATATTCTGGAGTCTATTGTGAGAAGAAAGTACAGGTACTTTAAATTTCAAAGAGAAAATAAAAATATTAGATATTGGAATATGGTATCTACTCAGTTGTTTGACTTATGTATATTTTTCTATACACTTAAGGATCTTTTTTTATGAGGATAAAATAAAATGCAATGTAATTTCATGGCACTGGAACTAAAAGAGGGCAAACTATCCCAATATCTCAATATGTTGATAAATCATGCCTAATTTATGTTTTCTGGACTTTAGAGATGGTTACCCACACTCTCTTTCCCCAAAAAGGTGGGGGCTAGAGAGATAATACAGAAAGTATTCCACTTGCCTTGCACATGTCCAATTTGAGTTTGATCCCAGCATATGATCTTCCAGCCCAGCAGAAGTGATAAGATTTAAAAATCAAAATATATTGAGTAACTATTTGATTAGCTATTGTTGAAAAACTATAAAAGTAAAAGCTTTAGCACTTTGGTTTTCAAGATAATATAAATATACATTGTACTATATTATTTGAAATTTTCATGAGATGGGAAACCTTACCTCAAAATCTTTCAACTCTACTTTTGATCATACTCAAACTAAATTACTTCTCTATTTTTTTTATTTTAAATCTCAATTCTTCCATTAGTTTTGTTTCTGCAATTGTATCTGGAACCGGACTGAGTAAAGTTATGTCAGGGAAAGGAAGACATGACAAAATGTTCAGCTTTAGGAGTACATGCCCAGCTCTAGAACCTGTTCTCTCTTTTTTTTTTGTATGTAGATATGTTTTTTGTTTTTTTTTTTTTGTGGCTCCCACACTAGTATCTTGATCTGATCTGAATTTTATAAAATAAGTGCTTGGATAGCAAACAGAGCCAGGATGTGTCATGTCAGAGGGAAGAAGGAAACAAATAATGAGTGTTAAATAGTTTTCTAATATTGAAATTTTATTCTCTTCTTACAGATTAAACATTTTTGAATAATATCAAGCATATAAATTATAATTCTATGCTGAAGAATATAAATTTTTAAAGAAAAAAGTCAAAGATATCTACTTAAAGTTTATTTGTGTATCATTTAAGTTACTTTCAAAACCAAAAACTAATAAAATGTGAATGGTATTTGTTGTTATTGTTAGAGGAAAGAAGAAATCCAGGTAACCTAAATTTGATTTTCTACTTACATATCGCGATAATGTATCTGATATGTCAAATGACCACAATATTAAATACAATAGTTTTCATTTACAATGCACAATTTAGACCTCCAGTTAACATCATGTAAAAAGGTAAAATCCAAATGGATTAAAGACCTAGATATCAGACCTGAAACCATAAAGTATATAGAACAACATGTAGATCAAACACTCCATGACATTGAGATTAAAGGTATCTTTAAGGAGGAAACCATACTCTCCAAACAAGTGAAAGCAGAAATAAATAGATGGGACTATATTAAGCTGAGAAGCTTCTGCACCTCAAAGGAAATAGTGCCCAGAATACAAGAGCCACCCACTGAGTGGGTGAAACTATTCACTCAATACCCATCAGATAAGGGGTTAATATCCAAAATATACAAGGCACTGACAGAATTTTACAAGAAAAAAAAATCTAATCACATCAAAAAATGGGGAGAAGAAATGAACAGACACTTTGACAAAAAATAAATACAAATGGCTAAAAGGCACATAAAAATTTTTCCACATCACTAATCATCAGGGAGATGCAAATCAATACAACTATGAGGTACCATCTCACGCCACAGAGATTGGCACACATCAGGAAAAATGAGAACAAGCAGCGCTGGCGGGAATGTGGAGAGAAAGGAACTTTTATTCACTGCTGGTGGGAATGCTGTCTGGTCCAACCTCTATGGAAAGCTATACGGAGATTTTTCCAAAAGCTGGAAGTTGAGTTCCCATATGATCCAGCTATACCACTCCTAGGGATATATCCTAGAACACAAAAATACAATACAAAAATCTCTTTCTCATACCTATATTCATAGTAGCATTATTTACAATAGCCAGACTCTGGAAACAGCCTAGATGCCCCTCAATAGATGAATGGTTAAAGAAACTATGGTACATATACACATTTTGCAGCCATTTAAAGAGATGAAGTCATGAAATTTTCCTATACATGGATGTATATGGCATATATTATGTTGAGTGAAATAAGTCAGAGGGAGAGAGGTAAGCACAGAATGGTCTCCCTCATCTATGGGTTTTGAGAAAAATGAAAAACATAGAGGAGGACTGGACGGTCCAGCTCTGGACATGAAGCTCACCACAGGGATCGTTTAGTGCAGTCACAGAAATAATTACATTGAGAACTATCATAACAAAATGTGACTGAATGAGGGAAGTAGAAAGCCTGTCTAGAGTACAGGCCAGTGTGGGGTGGGGAGGAAGGACACTTGGGATATTGGTCATGGGAATGTTGCACTGGTGAAGGATTTATATATATATATATATATATATATATATATATATATATATATATATTAAAATATCAAAGAAAAATAAAAGAAAAGATAAGACCTCCCAATTCTTACCAAGACTGTGTTCTTTACACTGACTGTATAGAAAGAGTAGGTACAGTAAATGCACCTCATATACACCTCAACACAGCCCTTTGCCTCATCTGTATTGTGAATTGGGGGGCAAAAAAAAGAGGAAAAAATAGTTTTCTCATCCTATGTAACAGTTAATGTATCATCAGAGATCAGTCAGCTTAATAGAGGCCACTTGATGATTTTGTTTGGTTTTACATTGTTGGAGTCAAACATCTGAGGCATGTCCTATTCCACTGGGCTATCCCTTATATATTCTGATATAGGAATTTAAGGCTAGATATTGAGCTCAGGGCAAAGTTCAAGCTTCTCTGTATGACATCCTGATTTTAGTCCCCCTTCAAAGAAAAGCATATGCAAAGTTTATTTAATGCAGAGTTTGGAATTATTAGCATTTTGGAAGAGCAAGCAGTGGTTGGGTGGCAGGAGTTACATAAAGTCAGGACAATTGCTGTATCAGAAAGGTTAACACTGAAAATGTCAGGCTAAAACACTAACTAGGTGCTTCACACTGCCACCTTCCTTTGGCTGCTGCAATACTTGATAACCTTCAAAAACTATCACCAACCAACTCAGAATAGGACATTATCCAAAATTTGCTGGAACCCCACTGTGAATATTTAATCTACTCATATACCTAACTGCAAATTCCTGTGAACAAATTATAGTTTCCTACAGATTTCTATTTAACTCTCTAGAGAGCCTTTCTCATGATCCTTTTTCATCTCTTACTCATAAGAAACTACCTTGAAGGATGCAAATCTTCCTTTTCTCTATCAGATAGTTGACCTTAGAGGTTTCATTTATCTTCAAAAAGAAGAACATCAATTTAAAATACCTATTTTAAATAATGAATTCACAAAACTTAAGTATGAACATACTTAAGGTTTCTCTAAATCTAAAATATAAGATTAGGGGTTAGAGAGATAGTACTATGGGCAGGGTATTTGCCTTGTACGTGGTTGATCCAAGTTCAATCTGTTACCCTATATGGTCCCCCAAATCTCTCCAGGAATAATCCCTGAGCACGGAACCAGGAGTAATTTCTGAATATTACTGTGTGTGACCCCAAAACAAAACAAAAAGATAAAGTAAAACTTATTAGAATACAATTATTACTAAATTTTATAAGAATCTACACTCAGTAAAAGAAATGTTATATTTTATATTGTTGAGAAGTGGCCATAGAGAATTCTTTGAAGCACTTCACTCTTGGTCTGCTGCTTCCAGCAATCTGTGTGTAACTTCTCTTCTACTTTAGGTTGCTCCTGTTGAGAGATTGTCTCAGGCCTTTCTCTGCAGTACTATTCCTTTCACGTTTGGATTTTCTTTTTTACTTTCTCTCTGTGAAACCTCACATTCTCCTTGAAATTACTATTTTTCTTTCATAAAACTATTTTAACTTCAAACCAAAGAGAAAAATATTAAATTATTCAAGAGAATGTATTTCACTGCCTTTTGTTTGTTGCCAAAATGCAGATATACAAATGAAGAATAAGCTCCTGCCAAAATGTGTTTGCTTAACACTGTGAACTTTTGTGAAAATTTGAATGCTAGAAAGTAAAATAGTGCTATAAATAAATGAAAAATTAACATTTGTGAAAGTCAGTAATTATATTTGAAATTCTCACTTCTGAAGTCGATAGAATTTTACATGCCTCTTTATCACTTTTGTTCTGTATACAGCAAAGCAATATTTTCAGTATCCCTATAAAATTTACACTTGGCATAGTTAAAAGATGATAGCTGCTAAAAACAATAAAAGAAGAAAAATATAACAAAAAGCTTATAGTTGTTCAAAAATTTATTCTGAAAGGTCTTAATAATACATTTTCTTTTTCATAAACATTTTTTAGACATCCACATCAAGAATTCTAAGCAACAATTAAAATATTAATCAGTAGGCTACCCATTTATAATAGATTTAATGGACCTGTATATGCTACTAATGAAGAAAAGCTATGGGTTATAGATTTTATATATAAGCACTTCTTATAAAAGCTAATGACTCATGAAAATGAGACTAATGTTTTAGAAATATAATGTGTTTAGAAAAGCAAGTAATTTGATGAATTTATGGAGAAGAAATTTAATTTTTCCTTATTTCTTTGTGATACTTTCATATCTGTTAACTTAAAAAAACTTTAATCCAAAATCTACTTTGGAGAAATAAATGTGATGGACCAGAAAGATTAATTCTTTGTGCTAGAGTACATGCTTTGAATGCAAGAGGCCTAGGTCTAATCCCCAGTACCACATAGTCCCCTGAGCACTGTCAGGAGTCATTTCTTAGCCCCAGCCAAGAACACTCATATGAAAAAATAAAAAAAAATATTTGATGATTTAATAATATACTTGAAAAGTTTTAACTTTTCAATGATCACCTTATAAGTAATTTTCTCGAAATCAGTTAGATTGTAGATCTTGTAGATCTATTATTATCTATTACGATCTATTTAGACTGTAGATCTACTGTAGATCTAGTATGCATTCCTGTTTTGTGCTTAGTCATATTTATATTTAAATGAAAGGTTTGAATTATCTAAAATTCCTATAGTTTCTTTGACCAACTAATTTACAGTACTTCTCTGAACTTAAAATATTCCTAGTGAGATTAGAGAAATACTACAGGAGTGAAGGTACACTACAAGTGTCCTTCACTTGTCCTGGCACTGTGCCCAACCTCAATTTATTATCCAGTGCCCCACATAGTTCCTAAAGCCTGCCAGGAATAATCTCAGCACAGAATCTTGGGTAAGTCCTGAGCACCACCCAGGGTGGTCCAACCTTCCTTCAAATAAGCCTCGCAGTTCTTATTATAAAATATTAAAATATCATTTTGATGTATTATTGTTTTACATTACAAACTACATGAAACTGGGTAGAGACAATTCAAATGGTAGAGCATATGAGTTCAATCCCAGTCACATCATGACCTCCTTCCACCTCACCCACCAACCCCAGCATCGTAGAAGTGGCCAGTATCTCTGAGCACAACTGGATGTAGTGCCTAGCAAAGCGCACAAATTTTAAACAGAACTTGCCAACTGCTTAATAAAGATTTGAATTTGAGGTTAGAATTATTAGGGAATATTTGGATCCCATAATTGAAACAAATTTTATAGGTATCATTTCAACTATAATTTTTATGATTTTTTCTTTATTTAAACATCTTAATTACAAATATGATTGTGATTAGGTTTCAGTCATGTAAAGAACACCCCCCTTCACCAGTGCAACATTCCCACCACCAATGTCCCAAATCTCCTCCATCCCACCCCACCTCCACCTGTACTCAAGACAGGCTTTCCAGTTCCCTCATTCATTCACATGATTATGGTACTTCTCAGTGTAGTTATTTCTATAACTGCACTCACCACTCTTTGTGGTGAGCTTCTTGAAGTGAGCTGGAAGTTTCAGCCCTCCTCTCATTGTCTCTGAGGATTGTTTCAAAGATGACTTTTATTTTTCTTAAAACCCATAGATGAGTGAGACTATTCTGTGCCTCTCTCTCTCTCTCTCTCTCTCTCTCTCTCTCTCTCTCTGACTTATTTCACTCAGCATGATAGACTCCATATACATCCATATATAGGAAATTTTCATGACTTCATCTCTCCTGATGGCTGCATAATATTCCATTGTGTATATGTACCACAGTTTCTTTAGCCATTCATCTGTTGAAGGGCATCTTGGTTGTTTCCAGAACCTGGCTATTGTGAATAGGAAGGAGTTTTTGTATTGTATTCTTGTGTTCCTAAGGTATATCCCTAGGAGTGGAATAGCTGGGTCAAATGGGATCTCAATTTCCAGTTTTTTGAGGAATCTCCATATCGCTTTCTATAGAGGTTGGACTAGACGGCATTCCCACCAGCAGTGGATAAAAGTTCCTTTCTCTCCACATCCCCGCCAGCACTGATTGTTCTCATTACTTAACTGTGGAAGGTTTTAAGTGTCCAAGAATTTATCCATTTCTTCTAGGTTCTCATATATAGTAGCATAAAGTTTCTCAAAGTAGTCTCTGATTACCCTTTGGATCTCTGCAGTATCTGTCCTGATCTCTTCCTTCTCATTTCTAGTACAGGTTATCAGGTCTCTCTCTCTCTCTCTCTCTCTCTCTCTCTCTCTCTCTCTCCTCTCTCTCTCTCTCTGTCTGTAAGTTTTGCCAATGATCTATCAATCTTGTTTATTTTTTCAAAGAACCAACTTCTGCTTTCATTGATCTTTTGGATTGATTTTGGTTTTCCACTTCATTGATTCTGCTTTCAGTTTTGTTATTTCCTTCTGTCTCCCTATTTTTGGTTCCTTTTGTTGGTTATTTTCTAATTTTATGAGCTGCGTCATTAAGTCATTCAGGTATGCCCCTTCTTTCTTCCTGATGTGTGCTTGTAAAGCTATAAATTTTCCTCTCAGGACCACTTTTGCTGTGTCCCATAGATTCTGGCAGTTTGTGTCTTCATTATCATTTGTTTCCAGGAAAGTTTTGATTTCTTCTTTGATTTCATCTCAGACCCACTGGTTGTTTAGTAGCAGGTTGTTTAATTTCCAATTGTTAAAGTTTTTCTTCTGTGTGGCTTTGTAGTTCACAACTAATTTCAGAGCCTTGTGGTCAGCAAAGGTAGCCTGCAAGATTTCTATCCTCTTGATTTTATGGAGGTATGTTTTATGTGTCAGCATGTGGCCTATTTTGGAGAATGACCCATGTACATTGGAGAAGAATGTATATCTAAGTTTTTTGGGGTGAAGTGTCCTATATATATCTACTAGTACTCTTTCTTCCATTACTATTTTCAGGGCTAGTATGTTTTTGTTGGGTTTCAGTCTGGTTGACCTATCAAGTATTGACAGGGCAGTGTTGAGGTCTCCCACAATTATTATGTTATTATTGATGTTTTCTTTCAGATTTGTCAGTAATTGTATTAGATAATTTGCTGCTCTCTCGTTGAGTGCATATATGTTTAGTAGTCTAATTTATTTCTGTTGCACATATCCCTTGATTAGTACATAGTGTCCATCTTTGTCCCTTACCACTTTTCTGAGTATAAAGTTGGTGTCATCAGATATTAATATGGCCACCCCAGCTTTTTTTAAGGGTGTTGTTTGATTGGATGATTTTCTTCTAGCCTTTGATTTTGAGTCTATGTTTGTTCTGACTATTCAGGTGTGTTTCTTGTAGGCAGCAGAAGGTTGGATTCATCTTTTTAACCCATTTTGCCACTCTGTCTTTTAATTGGTGAATTTAGTCCATTGACTTTGAGGGAGATGATTGTCATAGGATTTAATGTCATCTTTGTAGATAAGTTTGCTGTGTTTGTTGGTCTCTCTTGTCTTAAAGTAGACCTTTCAGTTTTTCCTTTAAGGCTGGTTTATCATCTGTGAAGTTTCTGAGCTGTTGTTTATCTAAGAAGCTATGTATCCTTCCTTCAAATCTGAACGTGAGTCGGGCTGAGTGCAGTATTCTTGGTGAGGCATCCATTTCATTCAGTCTTGTCACAATATCCCATCGCTGTCTTCTGGCCTTGAGAGTTTCTCATGACATGTCTGTTGTAATTCTTAGGGATGCTCTTTTGAATGTAATTTCCCTTTTTGATCTTGCTGCTTTCAATATTCTATCTCTATCTGTGGGATTCGTCATTGTAACGAGGATGCATCTTGGGGTGTTTTTCTTTGGGTCTCTTTTAGCTGGTACTCTTTGGGCATGTAGGATTTGATTGCATGTAGTCTTTAACTCTGGGAGTATCTCTTTGATAATGTCTTTGAAAGTTGATTCTTCCTGGAGATTTCCTACCTGGGTCTCTGGGACTCCAATGATTCTTATGTTGTTTCTGTTGAGTTTATCAAAGACTTCTATTTTCATCTGTTCACATTCCTTGAGTACTTTTTCCATTGCCTGATTGTTTGTCTTAAGGTTCTTTTCTAATTTCTTCTGCTGTGTCAAGTTTTTCTGCATCTCATCTTCCAGCACGCCAATTCTGTCCTCAGCTACTGTTACACTGCTGGCGAGGCCATCCTCTCAGTTTTTCAGTTCAGCTACCGTGTTTTTCAGATCTGTTATTTCAGTTTGGAGTTTTCTGATTTCTGTCTTTATGTTCTGTTCAGATCAATCTATGCTTTCTTTGAGTTCTACAAACATCTTCCATATTGCTACTCTAAAATTTTTATGTAAGAGGTTAATCAGATGGTTGGGATTTTTTAGGTCATCCGAGCTATCATCTTCATTCTCTGTGCATGGTGTTTGCCTGCGAGGTTTCCCCATTGTCATGCTTGTAGTGTGATTTTTTTTCTGCGTGTTGTGGTGGGGTTCATTGGTTAGAAAGAGTGTGTGGCCACGAAAAAGCAGAGCGGTCATGCTCTTCTAGAGCCTCTGGGAGAGCTATTTTTCTGGGCCCTTTTAGGCCCACTCCCAAGAGGTTTCGGAGACAGGACAGTGGAAAAACATGCACAGGCAACACGCACAGTCGGGAATCTCTTGCCCAGCGTAGATTATCCCAGCCTGATGTCATAAACAGGGGACCTTCCTTTCTGCAGAATACTTCGGATAGCCACATGGTCAGACACAGTTCCTTGGCACTTCAGCCCTTGGATGAGCCTCTGGGAGAGCTATTTTTCTGGGCTCTTTTTGGCCCACTCCCAAAAGGTTTCGGAGACAGGGCAGTGGAAAAACAGCACAGGCAACACTCACAGATGACAGTGTTGTTTTTTTTTTGGGGGGGTGCACTTCCTAGGCCTCTGAGGAGAGCTTCAAGTATTCAGGGAAGACAGACAAGCAAAGCAAAGAGTTCCCTTCATGTCCTCAGGGTCATCCAAGGCACAGCAGGAGGGCAGAGCCAGCCAAGAACTATGTAGCAGGCAGGATCTCTGGCAGGAACGCTGGCAGTTCTCAGTCGGCTGGAAACACCATGGTCCAAGATGGCTTCTGTGCCCTTCTGACACCCAGCAGAAACCAGCAGGAATCAGTGTGTGTACATCCTGACCCACCTCTGAAGCAGGCAGGATCACCGGCAGGAACGCTGATGAAATTCAGTCTCAGGCAGCTGAAAACAACATGTCCCAAGATGGCTTTTGCACCCTTCTGACTCCTGGCAGAAACCAGCAGGAATCAGTGTGTCTACTTCCCGACCCATCTCTGAAGCAGGCAGGATCACCGGCAGGAACGCTGATGAAATCCAGTCTCAGGCAGCTGGAAACCTCATGGTCCAAGATGGCTTCTGCCTCAACTATAATTTTTAAAGTATTGACTAGAGTTAACTAAATTAATATTTCATTTAGGGCACTTAATAATGTATTACTTGTGATATGCATGTTCTAAATAATATTTAAATAAATAAAGATACTTAACATTAAATGATAAATAGAAGGTGACTAACAATTATTACAGAAACCCTAAATGAAGAGACCATATAATATCTATAATATTATGTATTTTAAGAAGTTTTGGGATTCTGCCTTTATTTTATTTTTCAGATAGGAACAATCATTTGTTCATAAAAAGCAAAGAGTTATCTAAAAGGGAAAATTTAACTTATATTTTTCACTGGGCTTTAAAAAGTCTGTAGTTGATAATTTCAATCACTTCTGCAGATAACAAAAATAGCAAGTTACTTCTTGTTTGCAGAGAAAAAATATAGAGTTAAAATTACATGAGTATTCAAACACATTTTTTTTTTTTTTTTTTTTTTTTTTTTTGTGGTTTTTGGGTCACACCCGGCAGTGCTCAGGGGTTATTCCTGGCTCCAGGCTCAGAAATTGCTCCTGGCAGGCACGGGAGGACCATATATGGGACGCCGGGATTCGAACCGATGACCTCCTGCATGAGAGGCAAACGCCTTACCTCCATGCTATCTCTCCGGCCCCTCAAACACATTTTTGTCTTCTCTGATGATGTGGATAAAACAGTAGACATGTAAATAATGATAAAGCAGAGTTGTGAAGGGCATAGAGATAACCCAAGTGGTAGAGTACATACTTAGCACATGTGAGGTCCTAAGTTTGATCATTGGTATCATATGGCACCGTAGCACATCCTGGTGGGGCTTTGGAGGACCCCACTACTGACCTACTAAATCATTGCACCTGCCCAAGTATTGGCAGGAGTGTTTTCAATCCTGAGTTCTACCACACTGGAGTGGCCCATGAAAGGAAGAAGGAAGACAAAACCAGAAGACCATGTGGTAAGTTGTGTTGAAACATCATATCTAATGCTGAATAATAACATTTTTAAAGCTTATTCCTAGAAATCTTCCCTATTTGGCAGAACTCTAAAAATGGGTTGTAAAAAATGAACCATTATTAGAAAATATTTTTCTTTAAATTTTTCAGTTTGCCCCCAAAAGATATCATATAATGTTTTCTAGGTGTAAAACAGTGGCCACTTTACTTCAGGGACAAAGGAATGCTTTTAAGGCCAGAGAAATCATATAGTTTAGCCTGGTACTTTGCCTTTTGCTAGCTGCCTGAAGCCTGTCTGCCTTTTGTAATGTATGAAAATGATGTGCTAAATATTTAAATAGTCCTTTACAGAAAAATGAACCTCATCCCTGTTATACATTCTCTAAGCCTCTTGTTTATAATGATCTGGAGTTTGGCTTGTCAGGGTGCAAACTCTCCCTAGTGTTGAATATAACTGCTTTAAGGTAACCTGTTTTTTATGCTAGTCTCACTTCGGTGAAGACCTTCTCTCTGATGAGAGCCATCAGTTGAGATTAAGTTTGATTCAACTAACGGGAATGTGATTTAGTAAAAGTATCCCATAGCTCAAAGAGAGAAGCTGATGTGGAAGCTGAGCATTCTGAAAGCTCAAAACACGAGTTTTTTTTTTTTAAATGGATTCTTCTTACTTTCTCTAAGTTTCTTATCCTCTCTGTCAATTGCCATTCTTTAATTGACTTTTCTCAGAATCTAATGTGGATAGCAGATTCATAGAGTGATCTTGAAGTTCCTGTAATTCCCACATGTTGTTGTTACTAGAAAACAAGTTTAGTTTGAATATCCTGAGTCAGAAAAAATCAGAGGGTAACTCTCAGCTGATAAGGTGGACTTGAATCAATGCGTACCACTGGATAATCAACCAGGATAAGGACCTGCAGAGCAGATGGGAAATGGGGGCGACTTGTGTGTTAGTTGATGAGGAAGTGTATGCTCTGAGAAGGCAGTAAGCAGATTTGAATAATGGAAGCCTAGTGTGTTATAGTTTCCAGAGATTGACTTTTGTGAAATTAATTGGGTAATTAATTTAATTTCTATTCTTAAGAAATTATAATTCTAAGACAGCTATGTAAATGGAGACTTTCATCATGTGTTTTATTGGTTGGAAGATCCAGTTATATGGTCACCAAATTATCAGTAGAATTAGAGGAAAGAAACCAAAATGTATTCAGAACTATACTAGGAATTTTAATACAATAGTCTTGTTCTCACAAAAAACTTGAAAGGACATTTATAACCATTTGCATATGAAAACACCATGCTTGGAAAAGTCTGCTTATTCAACATTATGTTTAAATATTATAGTGATTTCATTTGAATGCGCATCTACTTGACATCAAGATTATTATTTATTTTAATTGCCTGATAACATTTTTTTAAACTCTGGAGTTTTATGACTTAGGACCACAAGATAATTCTAATAAAGGTTCTACTTCAGACTGGGGCCAGAGCACTAGCGCAGCAATAGGATGTTTGCCTTGTTTGCACGACAAACCTGGGTTTGATCCCCAACATTTGATATGATCCCTTGAGCCAGGAGTGATTTCTGAGCACATAGTCAGGAATAATCCCTGAGTGTCACCGGGTGTGGCCCAAAAACCAAACCAAACCAAACCAATCAAACAAACAAAAACCCCAAAAAGAGTATCTTCCTTCCTTTTATCTTTTTAATCTACTATATTATGGATTGAGAACATAAAAAACAGGTTTGTTTAATTTAATTTATTCCTTAGGTTAAAATATTTTAAAATACTTCTTCAAAAGCTGACTGAAGTTCCTAGGGGTTATTTCATTAGATTTTGTATCATAATGAGTTAAAACTTTTTCAGAGCTTCTAAAAGTATTAAGAGCCCTACTTGCCGTGGGTTTGTATTTATCATATGTATCTTTTTTACCTGCCTTCCAAGTGTGGCGACTGCAACAAGACACAGGCCGAATGCCCCTTAAATATCTTCCCTTTGTGAAAACCCTCAGAGAATTTAGACAACGAAGACAAACTATATGATATTCTAATTTTTCTTTTTAAAATTTATTATAAGAATAACCTTTTCCATCATTGGAAACAGTGGGAACATCATTAAAACAGTGGAACAGTTTTAACTTGAGTTGTGAAAGCTTTTGTAAAAATCCTATTTGCCAGATGAAATGAGCAGACTATACCTGTAGATGGTGCTAGATCCTCAGTCCCAGGTAGCATCAGAAATGCAATAACCATATTAAATATTTCATGAATACATGACATTTTCAAAAGTAAATTCTTCATTAGTACAACATGATTTTTTTCTTTGAGTGTTAAAATCTTTGTTTCACACAAACAAAATAATTATAGCCACTTGGCTGTGTGTAGTTAATAATTCTCATTGTGCTAGTAAGGGATAGTTCATTTGAGAATTTGGTGAAAAAACCTTTTTTTTTTTCTACATCCAGTGGTATTTAGGGGTTATTTTCCTGCTCCACTCACTCTTGGGAGGTTCATAGGACCATATGGGATTGAATTCTGATCATCAGTTTGCACTTTATCTGCTATAGTATTGTTCTGTCCCCAACTTGGTGATTTTTGATGGAATTTAAATTGTGTTATTGGGGTTAGAAAAATTATTTTTTTTCTTGTTTATTTTGAACTTAAAAATTTAAGTGAGTAAAATAGCCAGAAATTTCAAATATTTCAAAATACTCTTTTTTGTCATTAGCAAACAATTCTAAATCAATATTTGGTATACCCAAACAAAATAGTCTCTGTAAAGGATAACGCTTTTCATAAATTGTAAGAAATTCTGATGATTATAAAAGCTTGAATTTGAGTTCAAACTAGATCAGTAACATCTGAGACAGTTTTCTCAAGTAAGACGTGATAAATGATGTCAAATTCTTGCTAATTTGCCCAAGAGCCACAGTAGCTACAGTAATTATTCAGTTTAGATTTTCATTTCTAGATCTTAGGATTATTATCAGCATTTCCTTTGGTATTTTGATTCAATGTTTCTTATGCTGAAATTTGTTCAGCATGAAAAGTCTCTTAGATAGGAACTCAGATGACTGATGAAGAAATGCTTCTTTTGTGGGATTTTGGGTAGGATTTTGAGAACCAGGTAGTTCTCAGGGTCTTGGTTCTGTACACTCTGGGTAGTGCTTGGGACATGTGGCATCAGGAACAGGATCAGCCACAAAAATGGCACAAGAAATTCTTGGAACTTACAGATTCCATGAGTCCAACTATTTTTGTAATTTTGAGATATGAAAGCCTGCCATATTTGTATGTTTAACTGGTAGTTGGTTAATGTGGACTATATTGTATTTTAAGTTTCTTCTTCTGATTCTTTCTTTAGACTTGACCTAAAACATTTCTCCCAGGTGAAACAACCAAACCATTTCAGTGTAATGCAATGAGCTAACCTTCTGTTGCATTCCAGAGGGCACTTAGTGTGATATATGTTGCCTAAGCAATACAGTGGACTGCATGAAGTAAAGTTTAACCCAGGAAAAAAATTTGAGGTTGGGGGGAAATATACGTAAGGCATGTCTCACAGGAGTACAGTCAAATAATTTAGAAAACTATTTGGGTTTTGCTTATCTTTATGAAAGAAGAAATAGTTTGTCAGAAATGGAAATTACATTTCTTGAACTTAAACCTCAGTTTCTCGTTTTGAGCAATTGACTACGTGCCTGTCTCTGCAAAACTATGTGCCTCTCTCAGTTAGATTTTTCTAGAGCCACATAGATGAATCAAGAAGGGCAACAGGTTAGAATGGACAGAAGGGAGTTTACATTTAATGATAAAGTCCTGATGCATAATAAATTCTTAAAAAATGTTTCAATACTAAATTCACATTTAAGTGGAGAATGCTTGCTACCAAGTAATATTGACTTGCTTATCCTGAATTGAGAGAAAAAATTCCCACACATAGCAGACAATACATGTCATTCTGCTCATATGACCTGATTTTGCAGCAGTGTTAAATCAATTGAGAAAATCCTCACTTCTAATTGTTTTGAACACTATTATAGTTTTCAAAGTGAGTAAATATTGAGATTCCACTAAAAGACAAAATCCTTTACCAACCCATGTAGTTAAGCAAATTATAGGCTGTGTCAATCCCTACAACTAAGCATTCATAAGACAACTTGTTAGAAAGAGTAAATTGTTAAGTTCCTACTCCACAAAGAAACTAAAATGACAAGCAAACTTAAAACCAAAATGAATAATCCTTTTGTAACTTCACATGCTGGAAGTATGCATGTGAGATTTTTAACAAATAAGACCCCAAGCTCTTTGTAAAAGTTGCACTGCTCTATTAGTGAATGATTGCTCTCCATTTTTTTTTTTTTTGGTTTTTGGGTCACACCCGGCAGTGCTCAGGGGTTACTCCTGGCTGTCTGCTCAGAAATAGCTCCTGGCAGGCACGGGGGACCATATGGGACACCGGGATTCGAACCAACCACCTTAGGTCCTGGATTGGCTGCTCGCAAGGCAAACACCGTTGTGCT
The DNA here is from genome assembly GCF_024139225.1 of Suncus etruscus. NCBI lineage: Eukaryota > Metazoa > Chordata > Mammalia > Eulipotyphla > Soricidae > Suncus > Suncus etruscus. The sequence continues at coordinate 96,122,369 of NC_064848.1, read as the reverse complement.
ATCTCTCCGGGCCCGCTCCCCATTTTTTAATAAAGCAAATTATATAAAATATGTACAAAATTTTCAGAGAAAATACTTGTATTCCACATTATAGTTTTATACTAAAGTTTATAAGTATTTAAGATGAACTAGTTTTATTTTTTGGTTTGCTTTTAAACTTATTGTTTTAACATTATGATTTACCAAGTTGTTTTTTAATACAGTTTTTTCAAGCATTAAATGTTCAAGCACCAATGCCACCACCAGTGTCACCTGCCTTTCACCAGTGTCTCCAGTTTCCCACTCACCATCCTAGCCTGCAGACACAAATAAACTTGCTTTATATTGTTTGTTATTACACAAAGGCAAATGGAATGATCAAAACTTAAATAAACAAAGGTCAATTTGAAATAATTTTTATATCCATGATGTTACTAAAGTCAGTGTCTATGGGTTTACTGGGTTGTGGTTGGTATTAGTTTGGTATTTTTATTTAAGCTCACTGACTTTAGAAAATTTCTATATAACTTTTCTATCAGATTTCTTGTGATACTACTTGGCTAATGCTACTATAAAATGTTGAGGTGTTGTGTGACTCTCAGGATTTATAGATTTAAAGCAAATTTGGTGACTTGGTAATTAGATAAAATTAATTCACAGACCACTTCTGTAGAAGGGTGTAGGGAGTGGTGCGGACTATTGTCATTCATTCAGGAAAGGGAATCTGCTCCACACATTCTGAGAATTCCATAGAGGAATCAGCTTGGGTCTGACTACTTGGGAAAAACAGATAGCTATTACTTTCATTTGGCGCTTTGTAGAGGAGCTGGTTTTTTTTTTTCTTGGCTACTATATTTAGACTGCTAATTTGAGTTGAAATTTGTACTATGAAACTGTAGCTAGTATGTAATATAATTCAATTTAAAAAATAAAGATCTTGGGGCTGGAGAGATAGCATGGAGGTAGGGTGTTTGCCTTGCATGAAGAAGGTCGATGGTTGAAATTCTGGCATTGTATATAGATCCTGAGCCTGCCAGGAGCAGTTTCTGAGTGTAGAGCCAGGAGTAACCCCTGAGCACTGCTGGGTGTGACCCCAACACCAAAAATAAATAACTAAAAAGATCTGTGAACTTTTGAGACTTGAATTTAAAGAATTATCTTGTCTACAGTTAAAAGTTGGGAGAAAGGCAGATCCTTTGTAAAGGCAGGCAGGAGGAATCCACCCCTGCTGTGAGAGACTGATGGGGGGGGGCTGTCACTTGTCCTTGTTTCTCTACTCTTCTGTCTCCTGAACCTCTCTCCTGAGAGGGTTGAGAAGGGCCCAGCAAAAACCCTCTCCTGGAGGTGCCCAAGTGAGGGGCCAAGAGGGACTGGGTGAGTGAAAACCGGCTACCAGTGGTGCCCTGGCAGAGGCAGGGCATTGTTTATGAAGGCAGGTGGGAGGAATCTGTCCTTGCTGTGAGATTACCAACTGAGAGAGATGAGGGGGCCTGTCACCTGTGAATGTTTCTCTACTCTTCTGTCTTCTGAAACTCTTTTGAGAGAGCCAAGAAGGCAATGAGACACAAACTACCAGAATCTATGGGACACAGCAAAAGCAGTACTGAGAGGAAAATTTATAGTTTTGCAAGCACACATCATCAAGGAAAAGGGGCATACCTGAATCGCCTAATGATGCAGCTTATAAAATTAGAAAATGATCAACAAAAGGAACCAAAAATAAGGAGACAGAAGAAAATAACAAAGTTGAGAGCAGAAATCAATGAAGTGGAAATCCAAAGAAACAATCCAAAAGATCAATGAAAGCAGAAGTTGGTTCTTAGAAAAAAATAAACAAGATGGATAGACAATTGGCAAAACTCACAAAGAGAGAAACTTGATAACCTGTATTAGAAAAAAGGGGGAGATCAATACATATATTGCAGAGATTCAAAGGGTAATCAGAGACTACTGTGAGAAACTCTATGCCACCAAATATGAGAACCTGGAAGAAATGGATAAATTCTTGGACTCTCATAACCTTCCACAATTGAAAAAGGAGGATGTAGCATATCTAAACACCCCCATCACCATTGAGGAAATTAAAACAGTAATCAAATGTCTGCCCAAAATCAAATGCCCAGGCCTAGATAGATTCACTAATGAATTCTTACAAACCTTTCAAGAGGAACTACTACCATTCTTGGCCAGGCTTTTTAATAAAATTGAAGAAACTGGTACACTTCCAAATAGCTTTTATGAAGCCAACATCACCTTGATACCAAAACCAGACAGAGATACTGTCAAAAAAAGAAAATTACAGACCAATATTCCTGATGAACACAGATTCAAAGATCCTCAACAAATCCTGGCAAAGAGGATCCAATGCTTCATCAAGATCATTCACTATGATCAAGCAGGTTGCATCCCAGGAATGCAAAGATGGTTTAACATCCGTAAGTCTATCAACATAATACACAACATCAACAACAAGAAAAATAAAAATCACATGATCATACCAATAGATGCAGAGAAAGCATTTGATAAGGTCCAGGACCCAATCTTGATAAAAACTCTCAGGAAGATGGGAATGAAAAGAGCCTTTCTCAATCTAGTTAAGGCCATCTACCAAAAGCCAATGGCAAATATTATCCTCAATGAAGAAAAACTAAAAGCCTTTCCTCTAAATTCTGGTACAAGACAAGGCTGTCCTCTCTCACCATTCCTATTCAGCATAGTACTGGAAGCACTTCTGTAGCAATTAGGCAAGAAAAAGATACCAAGGGCTTCCAGATAGAAAAGGAAGAAGTCAAGCTTTCACTGTTTGCACATGACATGATACTCTACTTAGAAAACCCTAAAGACTCTACCAAAAAGTTTCTAGAAACGATAGATTCATGCTGGAGGTGGCTTTTGTCCTACAGCCATCAGTGGAATTTCAATGAATCTACTTTAGGGAGAGTGGGTTGCATGAGCGGTGAAATATGAAATATGAAATGAGACCACACAAAATACATTGTATGGGGACCTGTGTCTGCAATAGACAAGAGACAATTTTGCATTTTGAGCTGATGACCTATAAGCACAACTCTGGTATGCAAGGTATTTCCGAGACAACAAAAGGTGGGGAAAATCTTAGAAGAAGGAAGACGATGATAGCAGGCCCTGGAAAACACATATCAAAGAACTAGCCAATATAGGTGAAAAGAATCCTGAGCTAGCAAGGTAAGGTGAAACATGAGAAGGGGTGTTCTGGTTTAGCAAGAAGCTTCTTATAACAAAGAAAGAGAAACTGGTTTTTGCTACAATTTTGCAGCCGGAATAGTGAAATGCAAGAAAGTCAGAAAATATTGTTTACCACCTAGAAGCTGAGACCAGAAAAACAGCTTGCAGGTAGCTGGCTAGACTCATCTTTGAGTTTCAAATATACTTAGCCAATGGGGAACTTTGGCTGCTTTTGGTACTGAAAATTTCCCTGAGTACACAATGACTGAGGCCAAATTTTGGCCTGTAGTTTTGCAAGGGAGACAAAGCCAAATGATAAGAAAAGAGACATATAATGTCACCACCATTTCATGTATAACAGAAAATTGGCCAGTAATCTACATAGTTGTTGTGATTAACATCCTCCAAAGGGCCTGCTGACTAAAAATTTCTTGGAGGAAATATCAGTTCACTGCACCAGGAAAGCCAATAGACATGGCTGGTGGGCTAACTTCCCCTATAATGAGACATTAGCTGCATAACGTGACAGATTCAGATAGCAAGGTGACAGGCTACAAAATTAACACACAAAAATTAATGGCTATTTATACACCAATAATGATAGGGAAGAAATGGACATTAAGAAAACAACCCCATTCACATTAGTGCCCCACAACCTCAAAAATCTTGGAGTCAACTTGACTAAAGATATGAAACACCTGTACAAAGAAAATATAAAACCCTGCTCCAAGAAATAAGAGAGGACACGCAGAAATGGAAACACACACCCTACTTATGGATTGGCAGGATTAACATCATTAAAATGGCAATACTTCCCAAAGCATTATACAGATTTAATGCAATCCCTCCAAAGATACCCATGACATTCTTCAAAGAAGTGGATCAAACACTTCTGAAATTCATTTGGAACAATAAACACCCTCGAATAGTTAAAGCAATCCTTGGGAAAAAATATGGGAGGCATTAACTTTCCCCAACTTTAAACGGTATTACAAAGCAATAATTATCAAAATAGCATGGTATTGGAATAAAGACTGTCAGATCAGTGGAATAGGCCTGAGTACTCAGAGAATGTTCCCCAGACATACAATCACCTAATTTTTGATAAAGGAGCAAGAAATCCTAAATGGAGCAAGAAAAGCCTTTTCAACAAGTGGTGTTGGCACAACTGGTTAGATACTTGCAAAAAGGCGAACCAGACCCCCAGCTAACACCATGTACGAAGGTAAAATCCAAATGGATTAAAGACCTTGATATCAAACATGGAACCATAAGGTATATAGAACAACACATAGGTAAAATACTCCATGGCATTGAGACTAAAGGTATCTTTAAGGAGGAAACAGCACTCTCCAAACAAGTGGAAACAGAGATAAACAGATAGAAGTATATTTAATATATCAGTTTAATATATTAAACTTCTCAAAGGAAACAGTGCCCAAGATACAAGAACCACCCACTGAGTGGGAGAAACTATTCACCCAATACCCATCAGATAAGGGGCTAATATCCAAAATATACAAGGCTCTGACAGAACATACAAGGAAAAAAACAGCTAATCCCATAAAACATGGGGAGAAGAAATGATCAGACACTTTGACAAAGAAGAAATACAAATGACCAAAGGCACGTGAAAAAATGCTCCTCATCACTAATCATCAGGGAGATGCAAATCAAAACCACGAGGTACCATCTCATGCCACAGAGATTGGCGCACATCACAAAGAATGAGATCAAGCAGTGCTGGCAGGAATGTGGGAGAGAAAGGAACTATTATTCACTGCTTGTGAGAATGCCGTCTAGCTCAACCTTTATTGAAAGCTATTTGGAGATTTCTTCAAAAAAACTGGAAATTAAACTTCCATATGATCCAGCCATACCATTCCTAGGGATATACCCTAGGAACACAAAAAATACAATACAAAAATCCCTTACTCACACCTATATTCATTGCTGTGCTATTTACAATAGCCAGACTCTGGAAACAACCAAGATGCCCTTCAACAGATGAATGGCTAAAGAAACAGTGGTACATATACACAATGGAATATTATGTAGACATCAGGAGAGATGAAGTCATGAAATTTTCCTATACATGAATGTACATGGAATCTATCATGCTGAGTGAAATAAGTCATAGGGAGATAGATAGATGCAAAATAGTCTCCCTCATCTATTGGTTTTAAGAAAAATACAAGGTATTTTTGCAATAATTCTTAGAGACAAAGAGAGGAGGGTTGGAAGGTCCAGCTCAGGACATGAAGCTCACCACAAAGAATGGTGAGTGCAGTTAGAAATAACTACACTGAGAACTAGCATAACAATGTGAATGAACGAGGGAAGTAGAAAGCCTGTCTAGAGTACAGGCGGCGTGGGGTGGGGAGGATAGAGATTTGAGACATTAGTGATATGAATGTTGCACTGGTGAAGGGGGGTGTTCTTTACATGACTGAAATCCAACTACAATCATATTTGTAATCAAGGTATTTAAATAAAGATTGTAATAAAAAATAAAATATTATCAGATATCACTTTGAGAAATTTTATGTTATGAAATGAGAGAAATTAGAATAGATAGATAAATTTTGAATTCATATAATCTCTCAAGTTTGAAAAGAGATATGAAACAACTGAATAGACTGATGACTTTTGAATAATTTGACATGGTACCAAAAACAAAAGTTGGGCTAAGAAATGGATGCTATAAGTTGGAATTTTAAGAGACAGCCACATATGAAAAAAGCACTAAAAATGCTAAATAGGGCCTGAGCAGTGGAGTATATGGTAGGGTGTTTGCCTTACACTTGCTAACCTAGGATGAAGCGTGGTTTGATCCCTTGGAGTCCCATATGGTCCCCCAAGTTAGGGGAGATTTCTGAGCGCATAACCAGGAGTAACCTCTGAGCAACACAAGGTGTGGCCCCAAAATAAAAAAACTAAATAATTTCTCTAATATATGCCTTCGTGATATTTTATATATTAGGATAATAACTCCACTGGAAGTTCCCATTTGTGAATACTTAGAATTGCAAAAATTCAAATTGGTAAATGATGCATTTTAAATGACAATAGGAAAATTATATTTGAATTTATGTAACATTAAAATATTTAATTGAAATATAATATTGAATAGATACATGCTTTTAATATTATCATAAAATATTTTGATGAAGAATAATATCAAATTTCAACATTGATTCTTTCAATGAATTGTAATTTATGGCTGTGAGATAATTTAGCTGAGTTTTACATACAAGTTAACACTAATTCATTTACATTTGTACTACTAATTGTTTTTATTAAATTATTTTTTATAATGTATTTTTGCAGAATCTCCAGTTAGCCTCAGTGTATTTTCTTGAAATATCAATTAAGGTATTCAGAATAATATGAGTTGAAAATCAAAGACAAGGTACAGTTTTCTTAAATGAAAAGGAGCAATAAAATGATTAAAATTGTATGTTATTTAAATAAAAATTTAATTGATATTTATACTTTGGATAGCTTATTACTGAATATATATTTAATTTGAAAACTGTTGTGTTTAAATGAAAAAGAATGGTTTACAGTCCCATGAGTGTTATCATAAGATTAAAATTAATTGCACAGAATTTCATTTGAGGCCAAGTTGGACAGGTAATCAGTCATAAGCTAACGTTATTAACTTGATTCATGTTATCAAACTTTGATATTACCAGCTTTCAAGTGGTTGAAGAGAAGGAGGATACTATTATCAAAATTATGAGTCTAGGTTATTTTGCTTGCTTAGTTCTAATATTAAAAGAAAGGTCATATTTAAAGTAAAAAGTTGTTGCCTAACTATTTCAAGCAGAACTCATGTTGGTATAAATTTATGAGAGCAAATATAACACAAAATAAAATTTCCTACATTTACTTTTGTAGAGTGCCTTTTATGAGATCATGTTGGAACATTTAAAAAATTATCTGATACTTTAAATGAATTAATAGTTTACTTTATTGAGTCGAAATGCACTATTTATTTTATATATAATATGAATTATGCATGATTAAAATGACATTCCCCATAATTCACATACAAATGGTGAATTGTTAGAGGAAACTACTTTTAAAATTTTGAAGTGTTAGTTTAAATAATGATTTAAGTTAGAAAATGGTCACTATGGGGAGATTAGAAAGTGGACTCTGAGGACACCAATGAAGGGAAGTTGATGGTAGTGGGATGGGTGCTGAAACAATGTATGTCTAAAATGTAGCTTTGAATAACGTTGTAAATTATGATACTTTAAATAAAAAATCTGTTGGTGGTGGGGATGTTGCACTGGTGAAGGGGGGTGTTCTGTTTATAACTAAAACACAACTACAATCATGCTTGTAATCCTGGCGCTTAAATCAAAATTTTATATAAAAATCTAATAAAAGTAACAGAAAGGAAAATGGTCACTATCCTTTTTGTTTGTTTTAATTTTGTATGTTTTTGATTTGGTGTTTGTGTGTATGTGTCACACCCAGCAGTGTTCTGGGATCACTCTTGGCTCTGTACACAGAAATGATGCTTGGCAGTTTTCTAGAGACTAAATGTGGATGTAATCTAGGTCAGCACATTACTCACTGTACTATTTCTCAGCCCTTTTATACAGGTGATTTTTTTTGCATAAAAGAGAAAATAGTAATCAATCTGTAACATTATAAAACTTATCAGAATGGGTGGTCATAGTTCAAACATTCAGTTTAGAACTATACATGCTAATGCCAATATGGTTGTATTTATGACTTCTGTCCACTTCTAGTTATGCATTTTACCTTCCAAAGTATTGTGTCTTGTGTTTATTACACAGCTTGTAGCATCCTTTATGATAAATAACTATCTTTTTCTGGCATACACTTGCTTGATCCCCTTCCTCTAACATGGGCTAAATTTTTTGATTTATTTTTAACAAATCAATTATGACAGAACGAAACATCTGATATTAGGCTAAAAAATAATTAGCACCTTCTCTATTTCCTCTTCCCTTCTCTCTTTTCTCACTGCTTTTCATGTTCCCTCTGTCTACACTGCAATTTCTTTTCTTTTCTTTTTTTCTTTTTCTTTGTTTTTGGTCACACCCAACTGCGCTCAGGGGTTACTCCTGCTCTGTGCTCAGAAGTTGCTCCTGGCAGGCACAGGGTACCATATGGAATATGGGGATTCGAACCACCATGAGTCCTCGATGGGCTGCATGCAAGGCAAATACCCAAGTAATTTGAAAAGTAAATGTGATATATATTTTCATTTACTAAATAATTATCATTTTCTTCCTTCCTTTCCTTCCTTCCTTTCCTTCCTTCCTTCCTTCCTTCCTTCCTTCCTTCCTTCCTTCCTTCCTTCCTTCCTTCCTTCCTTCCTTCCTTCCTTCCTTCCTTCCTTCCCTCCTTCCTTCCTTCCTTCCCTCCTTCCTTCCTCCCTTCCTTCCTTCCTTCCTTCCTTCCTTCCTTCCTTCCTTCCTTCCTTCCTTCCTTCCTTCCTTCCTTCCTTCCTTCCTTCCTTCCTCCTTCCTTCCTTCCTTCCTTCCTTCCTTCCTTCCTTTCCTTCCTTTCCTTCCTTCCTTCCTTTCTTCCTTTCTCTTTCTTTCTTCCTTTCTCTTTCTTTCTTTCTCTCTCTCTTTCTTTCTTTCTCTCTCTCTCTCTTTCTTTATCTCTCTCTCTCTTTCTTTCTTTCTTTCTTTCTTTCTTTCTTTCTTTCTTTCTTTCTTTCTTTCTTTCTTTCTTTCTTTCTTTCTTTCTTTCTTTCTTTCTTTCTTTCTTTCTTTCTTTCTTTCTTTCTTTCTTTCTTTCTTTCTTTCTTTCTTTCTTTCTTTCTTTCTTTCTTTCTTTCTTTCTTTCTTTTTTGTCTCTCTTCTTTCTTTCTCTTGATTTCGAACCACATCTGACTGCGCTTAGAGTTACTCCTGGCTCTGCACTGAGAAATCACCCCTGGCAGGCTTGGGGGACCATATGGGATGCTGTGAATCAAACCCTGCTCTGTTCTGGGTTGGCTGCGTGCAAGGCAAATGCTCTACCATTGTGCTATCATTCCAGCCCTGAATAATGATCATTTTCATCACCTTTACTATTCCCCTGTCTCCATTTTTCTTCATGGAGTCCTTTAAGATGCTCATTAAATATATAAAACACTTGTTCATTTCATGGTTTAAATCAGTTAACTAATCTTTATTTTCCAAGTGTGCTACCTAGTAATTTCTTTAGACGTAACACCTAAATCACAAATCACATTTGTTTTGTTCAGTCTTATTTTAAATTCATCCATTCCCTCCATGATGTTGTGTCCTGCAGATTGATCCTCACAGTTTCTTATCTAAATTCTTTTTCTTTGACCCCTCTGTCTTTTGGGTCCAGACCATAGAAATCATCAGCACTGGTTCTGTTGGAGAGAGAAATATTTGAGTTCTTGGTCCCCTTAAACTGTGTCATTATGACACTTGTATTTTAATCAAGTTAACTTTTGACATTTTTTGGGAAGTTGGGATTTGTTATTTAATATTTGAAAGAATCAAACATATAAAGGTTATTTTTCTTTAAAGAAGATTGAACTAAATTTCTGTAGAATCATGATCAATTCCCTAATAAGCCAGGAAAGTGACAAACCATTTTTGTTTCACCTGGATATTTTGCCCATCATCACTGAGTATTTTATGTAAAATTACTTCAAGATTGTTAGAGATAAATAAGCAAATTCTCTCCCACTCTACAGACCAGGCAGAGCTATTCCTTTTTAGATGTAACACATCTGGTAACAGAATGGGAATTGTTGAATGAAGATGGGGTATTTGACTTAAAAAAGAAAAAGAAAAAAGAAGGGAAGTTTAGAGGCATAGCATAATGCGATCAAAAGCTTTCAAAAGAGAAAAAAGACAGCTTAAAACCGAATTTATTAGCTAACATGTTATTCTTCCCTGTTATCACAGAATGTAAATGATAATCAAAAGCGCTTTGTTTATTTTTGTACAGTTTTATTGCTTATCTTATGTAATTACTGTAATATTGATATGCATGAGGGAGGAAGGCTCAGTTTAATTTCCAATTAAGAAATAACAGAATCTTTTAAATGTTGGAAACCATTTACATGCTATAGTAGAAACTTTGCTGCATTAGCACAAAATTTCTTCATCCTAGCTATATGTTACAAACTTCACCTGATCACCTAAGTTTATTTGTTTATTTTTATTTATTTTTGTTGTTGTTATTGTTTGTGTTTTGATTTTGGGGCCTCACCTGGCAGCGATCAGGGGTCACTCCTGGTTCTGTGCTCAGAAATCGCTCCTGGCTTCTGGGGGACCATATAGGATGCAGGGGTCAAAGCGGGTCTGTCTTGGGTCCATCTCATGCAATGCAGACTCCCTACACCGTGCTACTACTCTGCCCCGCCCCTTCTTTGTACATGTAAGTTTAATAAGAGTAGGAATGGAAGCCCAAATAGTCCAGGCAGATTTTTTCAGTTACTTTGCAAGTTGTAATGGAATTTTGTACCATTTGCAAAGTAGCTCACTTAAAAGCTCTACTTTCAATCAGTAGCAGGAAGACTTAAATAATTCTTCCTTTCTTCTCAGTGATAATTTTATCCCAACCTGTCTCAGTTCCTTCAATGTCATTGAGGAGAGAAATAACTGGGTCAATTTATTCACTCCAAAGGACCTTCCTTTTTTTTTTTTTTTTTTTGGTTTTTGGTTTTTGGGCCACACCCAGCGGTGCTCAGGGGTTACTCCTGGCTGTCTGCTCAGAAATAGCTCCTGACAGGCACGGGGGACCATATGGGACACCGGGATTTGAACCAACCACCTTAGGTCCTGGATCAGCTGCTTGCAAGGCAAACACGCTGTGCTATCTCTCCGGGCCCTAAAGGACCTTCTTAACAGCTTCTTATTCTTGAACTTATTTCCTGACTTAACTCTGCTCTTAATCATCCTTCTGTGACAGAAATAAAACAGTTAAGAATGCTGGTATGACAATGATTTACTTGTTTTTTGTAGTTAGGTCTGAGATATCTTATTATTGCAATAAAGGAAATCATCTATAGTACTTCAGCACAAATACAACATAGTTCAATAGTTAACTTATAAAAACATATTATGAAACATTACTCAGTGAGGGAAAATTATAATGATATCTAATCTATTGATAACTCTAAGATTAAGATGTACTATGTTGATGGATGGAATAGATAAATTAAGCATATCTCAGTGGTTTTATATTTATCTCAAGAAAACTCCTAAACTTTAGTCATTTTGGTGAAAGCAGTCTATATTGCTTTAGAAAAGATGCTGTCTATTTGTAAGTTTGCTTCAAGCTAACAAATGTGTATTTTCCGTGTTTTGAGGGTGTCACAGTAAGTACAGATGTTTATAAAACCAATCCCAATTTATTTTAATTTTAAATAAATTGACTAGAGTAAAGCACCACCAAAAATGTGAAATAGTTCTCTCGATTGTTTAAAGTAAATAGGGAAAATCATGAATATATGTACCTGTCATATAAAATATATAAATGGACTCTGAAAACTAGACTTTTATTTATCAATTATTAAGAATGTAGTGGAAAGGGAATGTAAAGGAAATTCTTCACCTTTCGCTCCTTGTCCCTCTCCTTACAGGTTTTTTTTTTTTTTTTTTTTTGGTTTTTGGGCCACACCGGTGATGCTCAGGGGTTACTCCTGGCTATGTGCTCAGAAGTCACTCTTGGCTTGGGGGACCATATGGGACATCGGGGGATCGAACCGCGGTCCATCCAATGCTAGCTCAGGCAAGGCAGGCACCTTACCTCTAGCGCCACCGCCCGGCCCCTCCTTACAGTTTTAAAGGTCCTTTGTTCCTTCTGATTTATTTTTCTATTTGTGCATTCCAGCCTCAGAGTTGTAGTTAGGGGGACAACTGAAATTAAGGGGCCAAGGAATACTCTGTCAGCTTTTGCCCCTTTGGTAGAGGCTGCAATAATGCAAATGAAAAATGAAACATCATTAAGATAAAATTGTAGGTTTTGGTATGTTCCTTTATTCTCAAAATGGCTTTTCTTTTTTGAGAATTGCCTCTTTCCATTTGAATTGGCTTGTATTATAAGCTGATTGTGGCATTTTGCTTTTCATCCGATTCTGCCCAGATGTTCCTCTTATTGACAGGAAAAATTTATACTTCACATACAAAGTTCTATATTTTTAAGCCCCATTTGATGAATTAAGTTTCAAAGTCCTACTAAAGTTTTTTGAAAGTTACTACTTTTTTTCTTTGAGTCTAAATTTTGCTTTTTAGTTGCAGAGAACTTTTATAGACCCTTTTTATTGTTTTGAGTGTTCTATTGCATTTTACCCATATATTTAGTTTTATCTCAAGCAGAATAATAACTTTATTTTTGTTTACGTTGCTGATTAATATGGGTAGAAATTTTAGTATTTAGTTTCTTTATACTTGATACTTATATTTATATAACTATTTATTTAATAACTAAAGTTTAGTATTTATTTAATACTTATATTTATTCTTTATACTTGACTTTATAACTTATACTTTACACTTGATTAAAAATACAGAACCCCACCCTGAGCCAGCATGCTCTGCATGTGGCTGAGTCAGGAAGGAGCTGAGTTCAATTTCCAGCATCCCATATGGTTCAGTGAACCTGTCAGGAGTAATTTCTGAGCACAGAGTTAGGAGTAACTCCTGAGCTCTGCCAGTTGTGGCTCAATAATTGCCCCTCAAAAGACCCCTCAAAAAACCTCAAAACCAAAACTCATATGTAAAGTTAAATTAAACATTCACAGTGAACTGAGGAGATGATGAATGCACATTTGCAATTAGGCAGGAAGAAAAGAGAAAATTATATAATTTAATATTTCAACATCATTACTTAAACCAACTTTATTAAATAGCATAAGTTAGAGAATTCTCTAATCAGAAAATTTAATGTAAACATTAAAACAGTCATATGAAAATAAAATATAAAAATATCTTTAAATAGGCATATGAAACTATGTTCATCATCACTTATTATTAGGAAATGCAAATCAGAACGATAATGAGATATAAGCGGGTAACACATATTTCAAAATGAGTGGAAATAATCAACTTTTGTGGATGTGTGTTGAAAACAGAATCCTCATTTGCTCTTGGTGGGAATTATCTAGTTAGTTTCTTGTTCTGTCTCTATGTAAAAAAATATGGAGATATTTTCAAAAAGCAAGAACAAAGCTTTCATATGACTCCACTTCTTGGCAACCTCTAAGCACTGGAAGATTAGTCCTCAAAAGAAACAAAACTATACTCTGCTAACAAATTTTAGGCCACTAGTTTTACTGTGCTGAAACTTGATACGAATGTAGAACTTTTGTTGTACAATGTTCTGAGACTAAATTATAAATCACTTCACAAGAATTGTGTTCTCACTGTAACTTGAAAATATTTCTTAGTAGAGAAATAGTATAAACTCTGGCTTATTTTTTTTTTAAATTTTGAGCCACATCTGGTGATGCTTGGGGGTTACTTCTGGCTTTGAGCTTAGAAATTATTTCCAGAATGTTTGGAGACCATATAAAATGCTGTAAATCAAACTTGTATCACCTGTGTGCAAGGAAAAACCCCCTACCACTATGCTATCACGTCTGCACCTAAATTCTGGTAACTTTTACACAAAAGTAGTAAGGCATAATACAGAGGAAAATGATCTTTGTTTCTAGCTTCTGACTTACTGGAATTGAAGATAACATTGCTACTTTATATATTTAAAAGTGCATCATGTTAAAGTACAATCATGTCTTAATTTATTGACATCTGATCTTTTCTTTCAAATTATGTTGATGATGAACATCATCACAACTTTTTAAATTTTATAGTGATATACACTGGTGGGTTTTTCTTTTTCTTTTCTAGTCTTTTTGAAGTCAGAACCAGCTGTAATTGGCAGTTACTATGCCTAGAAATCTGGGTTTGTTCACATGCGAAGCATGCCCACTAGCTTATTGAATTTTCTCCCAAATGCATTCACTAATGCCTTTTCTTTTAAGGTGTTCTTGTCTGGTCGGGTTTGTTATTTTTTAGATCGGGCACACCTGGCGGCTCCTGACGCCTGAACCCTACCACATGCTTTTCAGTGTGGCTACTGCCCAAGACTTGTGGCTGCCAGTTTTTGGAATAACTCCTCCTAGAAAAGCCAGCAGAAGCCACGTAATGGAGGGGAGCAAGATCCACCCACAAATGGTGGAGCAAAAAAAGCCCAAAAGCTCAGCTTAGATCTGCTGCCATACATTTCTCTAGTCAATAAATTCTAGCACAACATGCAGTAAACATCACAATATAAGTGTGAAAATGGGGAAACAACACAGGCCATCACCATGCATAGATATTAAGTAGGCAACTCTGATGACCCAAAAAGTGTCAACCACATATTTAACCTCTCAGATAAGGAATTTAGAGAAGAAATATGGAGGATGTTCATAGAATTAAAAGAAAATATGGCTGAATGGACCACAAATAAGAATCAAGAGGATATGAAAATAGAAATGAGAAAATTCCAAACTGAAATAACAGGACTGAAAAACTTGGTAGGTGAAAAGAAAACCTTACTGGAAAGCCTCTCCAACAGAGTAACAACATCTGAAGACTAAATTAGTGAGCTTGAAGATGATATGCTTAAAATCTCCATACAACAAAAGAAACTGAAAAAGAGCCTTAAAACAAATGATAAGACAAGGGAAAAATTCCTCAAAGAAAGTGAACAATGAAGATAGAAGTGTTTGAGAAATTCAACAGAAACAACATAAGAATCATTGGAGTCACAGATACCCAGAAAGAAAATCCCCAGAAAGAATCAACAGTCAAGGACATCATTGCAGAAAAACTCCAGGAGCTAAAGAGTTCATGCAACAAATCTTGCATGCCTGAAGAGCACCAGCTAAAAGGTCCAAAGAAAAGCACCCAAAGACACATCTTTGTCACAATAAAGAATCCCACAGATAGGGATAGATTATTAAAAGCAGCAAGCTCAAAAAGGGAAATTAAATTCAATGGAGCATCTTTAAGATTTACAGCAGACCTCTCACAAGAGACCCTAAAGATCCAAAGGCAGTGGTGGGATATAGTGACAAAAATCAATGAACTGAATGCTTCACCTAGAATACTTCATCCGTCTAGATTCACATTCAGGTTTGAAGGAAGTATACATAGCTTCACAGATAAACAACAGCTTAGAAACTTTACAGACTCAAAACCAGCCTTAAAAGAAAATGGAAAGGCATACTTTTAGACAAGACAGACCAAAGGACACACCAAATTTCTACACAAAGATGACACTAAATCGCATGACAATTATTTCTCTAAATTGGTGCATTTACTCCATGACATTGAGGGAGATGATTGTCATGGATTTGATGTCATCTTTGTATATAAGTTTGGGGTGTATGATAGTTTGTCTTGTCTTAAAGTAGACCTTTCAGCTTTTCCTTTGAGGCTGGTTTTGCATCTGTAAAGTTTCTAAACTGTTGCTTATCCATGAAGCTATGTATCCTTCCTTCAAACATGAATGTGAGTCGGGCTGGGTGAAGCATCCATTTTATTTAGTCTTGTCACAATATCCCACCACTGTCTTCTGGCCTTGAGAGTTTCTGGCGATATATCTGCTGTAGATTTTTTTTTAATTTTTTAATTTTTAATTATGAGAACAAGGATGCAAAGAAAGAGGACAAGGTAAAGTTACAGAATCCATGTACAATTACTTTGTCCCTCAAGTCCCCAGATTGTAACACATTATAATATTTCTTAATAGCACACAAGGCAATCTAAAGCCATAAAATTTATGTAACTCCTTAAACATTACAGGCATAGTATATTTTTACATTTCCATATACATGTATACTAGCTTAAGTTAACCTCAAATTTTAAGTGGGTTCTTTTTAAGTATTAGAGTCAAAGGAGCACAGTAAAAATGGTGTTAGAGTGGCAATTGTTGTTTGCATAGGCCCACCAAAATATGAGGGACATGGAAAGAAATAACCTTGGCCTAAATACAAAGAGACCCGACCCCTGAAGTTTCCTGGCACAAGACCAACTCTAGGCTCCAGGCAAGCTAGATCGTCCAATCCAAGACATTGTCTGTAGTGCCAACACACTTTAATTTTTCACACAGTCTCTGTTGTTGGTATCATGTTTCTGTATTAAAGATCCTGGAATCTGCATATTCTACATTGAAGTCAGGATGTGGAACATCCTCTCGTTTCACCTCACAATCAAAGGGCAATGCAGGGAGTCCTGTCCTGTAAGCAGGTCGTTGTTGTTGTTAAGTCTTCTCAGTGTTAAGGGAAGTCTCTTTTGAGCAGGTCGATGTCTGAGCAGTGTAGGGTCTTCCGTGGTAGAGGATTGCTTCCAGGTGATGTTATAGACCAGCCTGGATGTTTCGTGGATGGCTTCCCTGGTTCAGGGGTGAATGGAAAATGCCCTTTCTTCTGAGGTCTGTGCCAGGTCGTTATGTCAATGTTCAGGGTATAAGGTCCCTTTGCACTACAAGATTTGTGTGTTCCAATCTCTATTAGATAGGATTTTATTTGTATGTGTAGTATTTTCCCATTTTAATGTGCCTATGCAAAAAAGGAGCAATGCCATGTGGTGTTATTGGCGCATATGGGAGCCACAAGAACAATTCCAATGATTCCCATTATATGGTTCAATCATAAGATTAAACTGGGGGACTCTTTCACCAAAATTTCTTGTTAAACAGCTCAAAAAAAGAAGATAAAAAATGGTTAGAACCGTCACTGTATAAGACAACATTTAGTAAGAATTATAGCTGTCAGAGAAAAAACACAAAATATTCTAAAGAAATACGTGTCCATTTTATGTATCTTGAAACAGTTTGGGTTTGTTACACACAATGCACAGCTTTGGTCTGTGATTAGGATTGTACACTACTGAAGTTAAAAAGAGTAATGTAGGTTAGTGATGTTTGGAGGAGTTAGAGAGTTAAGGAGTAAAAAAGAGCTTTGTAGGGGTGTGTGAAAGGGCAGAATAAAAAAATGAACATTCTGGATACACAAAACATAACATAAAAATAAGGAATACTCTCAATACATGAAGTACGCACGGGGGCATGAGTCCCCGCGAGGTTCTGTAGTTTTTGGATGCATGGGAGGAATTTCTCACCCCCTCCCCCCAGGGCCCGATTAACCAGGCGTGGCCCTGAAGACCCACCTGGTATGGGGGGGGAGTCTTGTTCCCCTGGACTAAGTGGTCAGCTAAGGGGTCCTATGGCTAGCTCTCCTGCCCAGAGCCCCCAACATACCAGTCAAACACACCCAGAAATCCTGGCATGCGGAGTGTTATGAGCCCAGCCATGCCTCTGTAGTTTTTGGATGCATGGGAGGAATTTCTCACCCCCTCCCCCAGTGCCCGATTAACCAGGCGTGGCCCTGAAGACCCACCTGGTGTGGGGGGGATCTTGTTCCCCTGGACTATGCTGTAGATCTTAAGGATACTCCTTTGAATGTATATTTCCCTTTTTTGTCTTGCTGCTTTCAGTATTCTATCTCTATCTTTAGGATTCATCATTGTGACTTGGGGTGTTTTTCTTCGGGTCTCTCTTATCTGGTACTCTTTGGTTATGCAGGATTTGATTGCATGTAGTCTTTAGATCTGGCAGTTTCTCTGTGATGATGTCTTTGACTGTTGATTCTTCCTGGGGATCCCCTTCCTGGGCCTCTGGGACTCTAATGATTCTTATGTTGCTTCTGTTGAGTTTATCAAAGACTTTTGTTTTCATCTGTTCACATTCTTTGAGTACTTTTTCCATTGTCTGATAGTTTGCCTTAAGATTCTTTTCCATCTCTTCTGCTGTATGGAGTTGTTCTGCATTTTATCTTCCAGTTCACTGATTCTGTCCTCAACTGATGTTAACCTTTTGGAAAGGCTTTCCATTGAGGTTTTCAGTTAAGCTACCATAGTTTTCAGATTTGTTGTTTTAGTTTGGAGTTTTCTGATTTCTATCTTTGTGTTCTGTTCATCTAGAGATATGTTTTCTTTGATTTCCATGAGAAGCCTCCATATTTCTATTCTAAACTCCTTATCTGAGAAATTAATCAGATGGTTGGTATTTTGTGAGTCATCAGTGCTATCATCTTCATTCTCTGTGCATAGTGTTTGCCTGTGAGTTTTCCCCATTGTTACACTTGTAGTGTGATTTTTTTTGCCTGTTATGGTGGGGTTCATTAGTTAGAAAGAGTTTCAGGAGACAGAAGAAGAGAAGAGAAACACGCAAATGCAACAGGTTCCCTCAGTCTCTCCCAGTTGCTAGTCTCACAGTAGAGGCAGAACCCTCCCATCTGCCTTCACAGACAAAGGAGGTACCTTTCTGCCGGCACCTCTGGTAGCCGGTTTTTACTCAGTTGTTCTTGGCCTTTCTGCTTGGGCGCCTCTAGGAGACAGTTTTTGCTGGGCTCTTCTTGGCCTTCTCAGGAGAGTTTCAGGAGACAAGCGAAGAGAAACACGCAAAGGTGACAGGTTCCCTCAGTCTCTTCTCACAGTGGGGCAGGCTCCTCCCATTTGCCTTCACTGACAAAGGAGGTACATTTCTGCTGGTGCCTCTGGTACCTGGTTTTCACTCAGGTGTTCTTGGCCTTTGTGCTTGGGCACCTCTAGGAGACAATTTTTGCTGGGCCCTTCATGGCCTTCTCAGGAGAGTTTCAGGAGACAGAAGAGAAGAGAAACACACAAAGGCGACATGTCCCTTCAGTCTCTCCCAGTTGCTAATCTCACAGCAGGGGCAGACCCCTCCTGTTTTGACAATAATCTCTCTCAATGGACTAAATACACCAGTTAAGATACACAGATGGCAAACTGTATTAAAAAGCTGAAACCAATATTCTGCTCCCTACAAGAAATACATTTGAATAGTCCGAACAAACATAGACTCAAAAACAAAGGTTGGAGGACAATCACCCAAACAAAAACCTCCCTTAAAAATCTGGAGTGGCCATTTAAATATAAGACTACACAAACTTTAGTCTTAATCAGTAATAAGAGCAAAAATGAACATTTTGTAATAATAATCTGTGGTATATGTACCACAGGAAGAAATCTAACTCATAAACATATATGCACCCAATGAGGGAACAGCAAAATATTTAAAACAATTGTAGACAAATCTGAAAGAAAACATCAATTTCAACACAATAATAATGAGAGACCTCAACACCCCTTCTCACCGCTTGATAGGTCAACCGGAATAAATAATAATATACTAGCTCTAAAAGGAGACATGGAAAAGGTGGCCTAGTATATATAAATATATATGATTCTCCATCCCCAGAAAATTGAATACACATTCTTCTTCAGTGCATATGGGTCATTCTCCAGGATAGACCACATGCTGGCCCATAAAACATTTCTCCTTAAAATAAAGAAGATAGAAATTGTACAAATTAGTTTCTAAGATTATAATGCACTGAAATTAGAAGTGAACTACAAACTGACACAGAGGAAAAACGTTAACACCTGGAAATTAAACAGCTCACTATGAACAATGAGTGGGTCAGAAATGAAATTAAAGAGTAAATCAAAAGAATTTTGAAAACAAATGTGAACAAAGACACAAATGACCAAAATTTGTGGGACACAGAAGAAGCAGTACTAAGAGGAAAATTTAGAGCTTTACAAGCACATGTCAGGGAGGAGGAAGGGGCCTACATATATAATTTAATGACACATTTATAACATTAGAAAGTTACCAACAAACTGAGCCAAAAATAGGTAGGCAGAAGGAAATAACAAAGCTTAGATCAGAAATTAATGAAGTAGAAATCCAAAGAACAATTTGAAAGATCAATGAAAGCAAAAATTGGTTCTTTAAAAAATTAATAAGATCAATAAATCACTAGAAAAACTAATAAAAAAGGGAAAGAGAGAAATTTAATAAACCAAATTATAAATGTAAATGGTAAGCTCACTATAGATACTACAGATATTCAAAGGGTAAACAGAAACTATTTTGACTAACTCTATGCCACAAAACAAGAGAACTAGATATATTCTTGGAAGAATGGATATATTCTTGGAAGAAATGGATATATTCTTGAACTCCTATAATCTTCCAGTGTTGAGCTAGGATGACCTAGCATATCTAAACAGACTCATCACTATTGAGGAATTTTAAATGGTAAGCAATAGTTTTGCCACAAACCAAAACCCAAGCCCAGATAGATTCACTAATGAATTCTTTCAAATCTTTCAAGAGGACTACTACCAATCTGTTCAGGCTCTTCCAGGAAATTGAATAAACAGAAACACGCCCAAATAGTTTTTATAAAGCTAACATCACCCTGATATCAAAACCAGAGACCCTACAAAAGTAAAAAAACAACTAACCAACCAACCAAACAAACAAAAAACCCAAAAACCTACACAAAAACTACAGACCAATATCCCTGATGAACACTGATGCAAAGATCCTCAATAAACTCCTAGCAAATAGGATGCAAGGCCTCATCAAGAAGGTCATACACTGTGACTAAGTAGGTTTTTTCCAGAGATGTAAAGATGGTTTAACATATGCAAATTATTCAAAACAGAACATGATGAGACAACAAAAACCCCATATGATTATATCAATTGATGCAGAGAAAGCATTTAACAACACTCATTCATGATACTCTCAACAAGACGGGAATGGAAGAAACTTCATGTATAGTCAAGGCCATTTACCACAAGCCCAAGGCACATATTATACTCAATGGACATAAATTAAAAGTGTTTCCTCTAAAATCTGGTACAAGGCAAGGCTGCCCCCTTTCATCACTCTTATTCAACATGGTACTAGAAGTAATTGCTATAGCAATTAGGCAAGAAAAAAAGTATCAAGGGATCCAGATCTAGGAAAGGAGGAAGTCAAGCTCTCACTGCAGATAGCATGATATTGTATTTAGAAAATCCTAAACACTCTACCAAAAAGCTCCTAGAAATAATATATTCATGTAGCAAAGTGGCAGACTACAAAATTAATACACAAAATTCAATGGCCTTCTTATACACCAGTAATGATAGAGAAAAAATGGACACTAAAAAATATCCCATTCCCATTTGTGCACACAAACTTAAATATCTTGGAGTCAACTTAGCTAAAGAGGTGAAGAACTTATACAAAGAAAATTATAAAACACTGCTTCAAGAAATAACATAGGACACAAGGAAATGGAGAGACATACCCTGCTCATGGATGGGTTAACATAATTAAAATGGCAATACTCACCAAAGCATTGTACATATTTAATGCAATTCCTCCAAGGATACCCATGAAATGATCAAACACTTCTGAAATTAATTTGAATAAACACCCTCATATAGGTAAAGAAACCTTTAGGAAAAAGAAGATGGAAGGCATCACTTTCCCCAAATTTAAATTGCACTACAAAGCAATAGTCATTAAAGCAGCATGGTATTGGAATAAAGACAGACCCTCAGATCAATGGAATAGACTTGAGTATTCACAGAATTATCCCCAGTCATACAATCAATTAATCTTTGCTAAAGGGGTAAGAAATGAAAAATGGAGCAAGGAAAGCCTCTTCAACAAGTGTGTTGGAACAACTAGTCAGCCACATGCAAAAGAGCAAGCTCAAACCTCCATCTAATACCATGCACAAAGGTCAAATCCAAATAGATGAAAGACCTTGATATCAGAGCAGAACCATAGGTATATAGAAGAACATGTAGGTAAGACGCTCTATGACATTGAGATAAAGGCATCTTCCAGGAGGAAACACCACTGTCCAATCAAGTGAAAGCAGAGATAAACAAATGGGACTATATTAAACTGAGAAGTTCCTGCCCCTCAAAGGAAATAATGAGTAGGATACAAAGGCCACCCACAGAATGGGAGAAACTATTTACCCAATAGCCAATAGATAAGGGGCTAATATTTAAGATGTACAAGATAGTGATAGAACTTAACAAGAAAAACATCTAGCCCCCACAAAAATATGGAGTCGGTTGACAGCTTGCTGTTGCAGGGGGAAGGTTCCATTTCCTGAGGAGTTAAGAAATGCGGTTAGAGAGTTAAATAGGGAGAGATAACATATTAGGGTTGAGAGGGTGAAAGAACAGAAGAAAATTTGTAAGGTGGCAGGCATGGGAGGTGGAAAAGGAAGGCTATATACAACAGGGACTATATACAATATAGACAGGCATTATGTACAATCCAGATTAGACAAACATAGATGTGTCTACCACTTCCACACACACACAAACTAAGAATATGGCTTTAAAGATATAGTTAATACTTAAGCCTTTCTGAAACAATCCAACAATAAGCCAGCGTTCCAACTGCAAGTGAACACAAGGCTTTATTTGGAGCCTTTAAGAGAATTGCAATTTGAGAATTGTATATAGAAACAAATTATGCAAGTATATAATTGAGAAAAGGATAGCTTACACAAAGCAGAACTAGCTGCCTTTTACTGGTAAAGTAATAAAATTCCAAAGAAGGGAAGACAATATAAAAAGGAAAGAAAAGTTCATATCAATGTAGTGATAAATTATCTTGTGTAGGGGTCCAATTCCTCTGACAATTCTGGGAACTTGCTCCAATCTCTCATATTCTGGGTGTCAGGATGCTGATTTCATGTGGGGAGGGCAGTGATACACATTGTTGTAACTCTAAGTGGTCACACGTGGTATATATTCATAAACAAGCTTCTGTCCTAATAGCCTCCCAACTTCATTTTAGATGCTTCCTTTGGCAATAGATTCCATGATTTATTTATTTTTTTACTGTTTTGTTTGTTTGTTTCTGGGCCATCCCCAACTGTATTTGGGGCTTTCTTCTGGCTCTGCACACAGGTATTACTCCTAGAAGACATGAGAGACCATATGGGGTGCTGGGGATCAAACCCCAGGTCAGCTGCATGCAAGGAAAGCATCCTACTCTCTTGTAATATCACACCAGCCTCAAGGATTCCATGATTTCTTAGTCATTTTACAAATCTAGATCCTTTATATACTGTCATTTTTTTCTCCAAAGGAATTCATGGGGCTGAATCAAAGAAGTAAGTGGAGTGAGCTTTCTCATTATTACTTCTGCTCACCAGCCAAAGGAATGACCAAAGGAATTCTTCCATAACTGTTTGATTAGTCTCTGGTTTGTAAGAGATATGGGACAGGTTACTTTTGGGGGGGGGGTTGGGTCACATCCGGCAGTGCTCAGGGCCTACTCCTGGCTCTACACTCAGAAATTGCTCCTGGCAGGCTCGGGGGACAATATGGGATGTCTGGATTTGAACCACCAACCTTCTGCATGCAAGGCAAATGCCTTACCTCCATGCTATCTCTCTGGCCCCTTTTTCTTTTTTTGTTTGTTTGGTTTTTTTTTTTTTTTTGGTTCTTTTTGCTTTTTTGGTGTGGTGGTGGTGGTGGTGGTGGGTGAGTTGGATGTTTCTTAACAAAAAAGTATCTTCCCTAAGCATCACAATTCCAGGACTTTTCTTTGGCTATTTTATATACCATCAGTAGTAACCTAGGAAAGTTTTCTTTCTAATTGTATTCTAAACAGTTGGTATATGCTATGTTGTTTATTTTGTGATTGTTGTTGGCGGTGTGTGTATGATATTGAAGATTGATCCATATCTCAGGTCTTTGGTTTGCATTCTCATTTTTTTCACCTGTACTCTTGAACCATCCAAGTGATGCTGAGAGTCTTTCAGAACTACCTAGTTATTCTGAGACCATGAGGACTTTATCTGGCAATGCTCAGGGAATTATATGATTCAACCTGTACTCTTGAACCATCCAAGTGATGCTGAGAGTCTTTCAGAACTACCTAGTTATTCTGAGACCATAAGGACTTTATCTGGCAATGCTCAGGGCATTATATGATTCAAGAGTTTAATTACAGTCAGCAGTACACAACATAAGTGTTCTAACCCCTATACTAGTTCTACAGCTCCTGATTTGGGTCTACTCTTAGTTTTGTGTGTAGGGGTACTTCCTCATGGTACTTGATGGACTATGTGATGCTGAGGATCATAGTAGGGTTTAACTACAAATCAAATTTGTATTCTACAGTTAGTCTAAATTTAACTTAATCTAAAAATTTAACTTAGTCTAAAAATCATGGTATTGGCCACAAGATTATTTTAACACTATTAAGTGGAGTCACTATTCTTGTTTTATAACTATTTCAATTAAAGAGAATTAGATTCTTTAAATGCTAAGTAAATGAATCAAAGATAGCAGAGATAATTAGAGGTAAATGTAGGTGCAAATTCAATTTTCTTCTAAGATTCACTGAAACATAATTTCAATTAATTTTTCATAGATGTTCTGAAAACTGTTATTTATGATGTGTCTTGCAAAAATAATTATTTGAGCTTATTAGGATTAAAAGTAATATGGATTATTTAAAATATATACATGTGTGATATATGCTCTAGAACACCAGTATTAGAATATAAAATTAGTAAGTGGATGAATCACAATGTATTTCTATCATAGAAGCCTAGGTCTTATATTCTGTTATTATCAAACCACAAAGTAAATTTCCCTTATAGTTTTTCCATTTTATCACTGATGCTCATTCCTCCTTGAATTGCTTCAATAAATTCATATTTGTTCCTTTTTCCTCATCTCATCTAACTTATCACCCATTTTACCTTCTGAATGATCTTCCTATTGGGAGAAAATACTTTAAATCACATATTTGATAAAATATTAGTATAAAATCTATACAAATAATCCATATAATTTAACAATTAAGAGACCAATGACCCAATTAAAAGACGGGTGTAAGATTTCAAATTTTCCCCAAAGGAAATATGAAAATGGCCATTAAGCTTTTGAAAACATAAGCATCAGTAGTTTTTAGGGTAATGCAAATCAAAACTATAATGAGATACCATTTGTATTCACTAAGGTAGCTTTATTCTCAAAGATGAGTTGTGTTAGTAATTTAAGTGTCATGCTGGGTAACTGGTCCTTTGCTCAACTTAGCTCCAGTGGTACCTAAAGAGAATAATCACCATTATCATGGCAGGGACCTTGCACTTAGTTTGAGGCTTCCAAGTAGAAGATAGACTGTATTAAATGTTTTAGAGTCTCTTGTTTGTATGGATTGAATTTGGTACCAATTTACCAGGTCTAAAATTTCAGATATTTGGGGTCAGAAATTCAGTATGCAGGGTAAGGTATTATACACAGCTGATCCAGGTTAGATCTATGGTATCCCATATGGTCCCTTACACCAGCCAGGCAGAACCTGGACTAACCTTTGAGCATCACTGGCTGTGCTCTCCTTCAAGGGGGAAAGAAAATAATTCCATGCTTGCACACTGTTAACCTATGTTTGATTCCTGGCATTTTATATAGTCTCTGAAACCCCACTACCCTGAGCACAATACCAGGAGTAATCCCTGAGCACTGTCATGTGTGGCACAAAAAACAACAAAACAAAAAGAATTCCAGATAAATAGTTTCATTTAGTCTTCATCTGAAGATCATGAAAAGTAGTGTAGAGATTCACAGAACTCCCATAAAATGTATATTTTGGGGGATTAAAAGGCATAAAAAAGATGTCCATAAATATATAATAAAGGGAAAGATATAATAAAGCCATTTTGATGAGGAAAAGAGGACACATTACTCAAATTTACTAGAATGTTGCTACCAATATATCTGAAATGTTTACATATTTTGATTTCTATGCTAAATGCTGCAATAAACATAGGTCTGAAGATATCTTTTCTACTGAAAATTTTTTTTCTTGGGTGTAGATACTGTTTTGTCTCTCAACTGATTGACCCTAAAGTGGCAGAAATCAAGCATTTGCAATTACAATCCAATTGTTATCTTTTGAGGAGTACTTAAAGTAAGAACTAAATAATAGCTACCAGTTAAGTCTTTTTTTTTTTTTTGTCCACATTTGGTGATGCTCAGGGGTTACTCCTGGATATATGCTCAGAAATTGCTCCTGGCTTGGGGGACCATATAGGACGCTGGGGAATCAAACTGCGGTCTGTCCTAGGTTAGCATGGGCTAGGCAAAAGTCCTACCACTTTTGCTAGGCTAAAGCACCACCACTCCAGCCCCAGCAGTTAAATCTTTATATGTAGTTTATTTTGGTTTTTAGATGTCTCCTTGTTGGTTAATTTTATATAAACTATTAAATAATTATAAAAAAACCCAACCAACCTCAAGAATAGGAGCCAGAGCAATAGAACAGTGGGTCATTTGCCTTGCACACAGCTGACCTCGGTTCAATCCCTGGCATCCTCTATGGTACCCTTGAGACTGCCAGATGTAATTTCTGAGCGCAGAACCCAGGAGTAACCCCTCCAAATAGTTCTGGGTGAGGCTCAAAAACAAAGAAAGATAGAAAAAATTAAACAAACAAAGAAAGAAAAAGAATGAAAGGAAAGAAAGAGAAAGAAAGAAAAACAGAAAGAGAAACCTTCCCCTCTCAAGAATATAGATATGTGAGACAGAGAATATTTATGCGTTTAGCAGAAATACAGTCTGTATATAATACTGTTAGTTTGTGAGTATGTTGTTTTAATGATGAATCAGTCATTTGGGGAGAATTATAGCAGAAAGTTTCTAGATGAAGAATGTGCCATGGGCTCTAATTATGGTCTTGGCTGAAGCTTTGTGTACCAACTTTCTTTGACAAATAAAATGGAAGGCTATTTCTAAACTGCTTCCATTCTCTTTCTAAAATAGTTCTATAATGATATTTTTATATCCTGCATTATAGCTTTATATAGAATTGACAATTATATATTCAGACTTACTAGGAATTTGTTATATTTCCTATTTTTCCAAAAGAACCATTTTGATGTATGTGGCAGTGCAATTTCAAGAAAGCTTCATAGTAGTCATAAAAGTCCTTTATTCTTCTCTACTTTTATATAATTTAATGTAAAAAAATCCAAAAATACTCATAGAACAATTTCTTCTCAACCCAATATGAAAAGCTCTATCTGTATAGGAAGCTCTGCATGTACTTCCATACAATCTGGTGCAGCTTGTCTAAATATAATAGATATAATAACCAAGCCAACAAACTGTTTAATATTTTCTTCTGTAAAAACTAATATAACCTTATAACAACAGCAAAAATGTAAATGTAGGTAATAGTAATATACTTAATTACAATAAAAATTGCAAATTTTGTGTAATTGTAAATTTTGTTTCATTTTTCTGCTCAATACAATTTAGGTAAGGCAATCTGGAAAGGAGAAAGACAGATTTCTTGTTTCCTTCATTTGTTTTGAGCTACCCCTAATGATTCTGGGCTTACTCTTGGCTCTACTCAGGAATCAATTCTAGTGGTGGTTGAGTTCTACATGTCCTGGGAGAGATTCCTTGAAGTCTTTGCAGCTTTTCTTTCCTAAGTCTATGATGAAATCCACTGTTCTCTTCTGCATCCCCACACTCTACCTTCCCTTTTTTTAAAAAAAATATTTTAAGCTCAAGACTGAAAAACCAGATTCTAATTGAGATTTTACAGACTTTCCTTTGTTATAGAATTGGTAACAGGGACTCCAATTCTTCCCCCTGCACCACTTACTTCTCTTTCTTGACCCTTCCCACTACCCCCATATTTGAGGTACTTTCAGTTTTTCACAGGATGCTTTCACATGATATGTTTAATAGATATTTTTGCAAACTACTGTCTGTAATTTTACTTGTGTTCATTGCCTCTTCAGGTAAGTGAGAAGAGAGACTCTCCAGAAAAGAGTGCTGAAAGGTTTTCAATAACAGACATCTTGTACTCTCAGTACCCAAGGCATGATCTAATATTGGATTATAGGTTTAGAGTGGTTACATGTCATTGAGTCTGTGGCCAATGATGGTCAAAGATGTCGCCAGCACCAGTGTTAAAAACTGTGATTGTCAGAGATTATTATAGTACAATAGAGAGACAAAATTTAGTATGCTCAGTGCATGTAATATGGTGAATATGCTTTAATGAAAACAGATTCATGGAAAGTTTCTCCAGTGGTTTGATTTTGTATTAAAAATTAGTAGGTTATTTATGGCCTCTCCTCCCCAGTTTTAGGTCCCCACTACCATTTTTCAAGAAAAAGAACATGCTCAAAACCTGATATATGATTTGTACCACCCCAATGTACTTCTTCATACAAAGGTGATCTTTAGTTTCCCTTTACTTCTTAAACATAGAAACTCCACTTATTTATTTATTACTCATTTATGTTTTGGGGACACACCTGGAGGTACTCAGGGATTACTCCTGGCTCTGCACTCAGAAATTTCTCCTGGCAGGCTCAGAGGAACATATGGGATACTGGGAATTGAACCTGGGTTGATCCCATGTTGGCCATGTGCATGGCAAACAACCTGTCACTGTGCTATAGCTCCGACCCCAAAAGTCCCTTTATTTTGGAAAAAAAACAGCTAGATGGGAAAGGAGAAAACCAGGCTTTCACTCATCTATGGGCTTTAAGAAAAATGAAAGACATTTTTTAACAGTATCTCAGAGACAAGAGAGATGAGGGCTGGTAGGGGCAGCTCATGACATGAAGCTCATCAAATAGAGTGATGAGTGCAGTTGGAGAGATGACTACACTGAAAACTATCATAACAATGTGAATGAATGAGGGAAGTAGAAAGCCTGTCTCGAGTACAGGTGTAGGGGGTGGGGAGGAGGAGATCTGGGAAATTGGTGATGGGAATGTTGCACTGGTGAAGGGGGGGTGTTCTTTACATGACTGTAATCATACAACTATAATCATGTTTGTAATCACGGTGTTTAAATAAAGATAATTATTAAAAAAAAAGAAATATGGATAGAGGGGCCAGAGCAGTAGCGCAGCTGTGGGGCAATTTGCCTTGCATGTAGCTGATACAGGATGGACCTTGGTTCAATCCCGGTGTCCCATATGGTCTCCCAAGCCAGGAGCAATTTCTGGGTGCATAGCCAGGAGTGGCTCTTGAGTGTCACCAGGTGTGGCCCAAAAGCCAAAAAAAAGAAAAAAAAAAAGAAGTATGGATAGATACATATGGAACTAGCAAAACCAGAGCATTTCAGGCCTCCAAGAGCCAGGGGAGGGTAAATAGTCACCAGAATGAGGAGACAGCTTTTGTCTTGGGAGATTGGATAGGTATTGAGGTCATCGACAGAGAAGATAGGCCACTGCAGAATATTGTTAAGGACGGAAGATGTGGCGGACATAAGCTTTACACCCTTTTCTGTTGCTTTCTGTGTCCTACCCAGGGCCTACCAAGTCCTAATCCTAGCAAGTTCAGGCACTTCAATCTAGATGTCAGCTGCTTGGGACAGAATTAGATAGAGAAAGGCAAAGGCCACTGGAAGAAAAAAAATAATGATAGTTATCTATTTTACAGATGTTTAGAGATAGAATAAAGCAAAATGATTTGCTCCAAATCATGTAGCTAATAAATAGGAAAGGAAGGGTTGATATTCAGATACCATAGCACCCTCAGCACAATGTTTTAGAACATATGCTCAAATTGGGCAGATTACGGCATGTAAAATAAACTACTTGCTACTGAACTCCTTAATTCAGAGTATTGTAATCATGAAAAGCCAACCTGAGTACATAAAATGGATTTTTGCAAAGAAATATCTTGAAGATGATAAAAAATAATGAATAGGTTTGCAAAGCAGAGCTTGGAAGATGATTTAGATAAAAGGAGAAAACTGGTTTCCTATTAGGTGCATTAATTTTAAAGCATATGAGGAATTTTGAAAAAGTATCAAAAACTTAAGGAGTTTTATTTTTAAAATATGATACATATTCTTATTTTTTCAAAGTACACAAATTAGTTAGATATTTATTCAGTAACTGTATAAAGAACATACTAAATATCTGTTTTGTTATTGATGCTAGAAAGCACCTATAGATACCAAAGAAGAAATTTTTTACTCCTTTTTTTTTTTTTTTTTTGGTTTTTGGGCCACACCTGGCGGTGCTCAGGGGTTGCTCCTGGCTGTCTGCTCGGAAATGGCTCCTGGCAGGCACGGGGGACCATATGGGACACCGGGATTCGAACCAACCATCTTAGGTCCTGGATTGGCTGCTCGCAAGGCAAACACCGCTGTGTTATCTCTCCAGGCCCAGAAATTTCTACTCTTACAGCACTTCAATCTAATGGCAGGAAGTAGAAAAAAAAGAAAGAAAGAAAGAAAGAAAGAAAGAGAAAGAAAGAAAGAGAGAAAAGAAAGAAAGAAAGAAAAGAAAGAAAGAAAGAAAAAGAAAAAAGAAGAAAGAAAGAAAGAAGAGAAAGAGAAAGAAAGAAAGAAAGAAAGAAAAGAAAGAAAAAGAAAGAAAGAAAAGAAAGAAAGAAAAAAGAAAAAAGAAGAAAGAAAGAAAAAGAAAAAAGAAGAAAGAGAAAGAAGAAAGAGAAAGAAAGAAAGAAAGAAAAAGAAAGAAAAGAAAGAAAGAAATAAAAAGAAAAAAGAAGAAATATAAAGAAGAAAGAGAAAGAGAGAAAGAAAGAAAAAGAAAGAAAAGAAAGAAAGAAAAAGAAAAAAGAAGAAAGAAAAAGAAAAAAGAAGAAAGAAAAAGAAAAAAGAAGAAAGAAAAAGAAAAAAGAAGAGAAAAAGAAAGAAGAAAGAGAGAAAGAAAGAAGAAAGAGAGAAAGAAAGAAGAAAGAAAGAAAGAAAGAGAGAAAGAGAGAGAAAGAAGGAAGGACAGAAAGAGAAAGAAAGAAGAAAAGAAAAGAAAGAGAGAAAGAGAAAGAGAGAGAAAGAAAGAAAGAAAGAAGGAAAGAAAAGAAAGAAAGAAAGAAAGAAAGAAAGAGAAAAGAAATAAGGAAGGAAGGAAAAGAAAAGAAAGAAAGAAAGAAAGAAAGAAAGAAAGAAAGAAAGAGAAAGAAAGAAAGAAAACAAACGGAGAGGAATGGGAGGCAGAAAAAGAGGTAAAGAAGTAGAAAAGAAATAAGAAGAAAGGAAGCAGGAAGAAAATAAAGAAGGTATGAATGAAGGTATGAAGGAAGAAGTGAGGGATGGAATGAAAAAAGAAAGGAAGAAAAGGAGGTAGGAAGTGAAGGAAGAATAGAATGAGAGAGAAAAGGAAGAAAAGAAAAAGGCAGAGAAGGAAGAAATGAAGAGGGAGGGAGGGATGGAGGATGGAAGGAATTATTCTTGGGAGAACACTAGATAAGCATATTTAAATAAAAACAAGGAAAAACCAACAGTGTTGCTTTTATGGTGCCATGGTGCTCGTTTTCCATTTAGCTGATCTGGTCCCATTCCCTGAGCACTCAATAATGATACTCGCAGGTATAATTTCAGCAGGTGTGACGTCTAAATAGACATGGTCAATCCTGGTATAATCCCAGGACCCCAAATGTTCCACTGAGTGCTCTAGGATTGAATGCTGTGTGTAGAGCAAGGGACCATGAGTTGCAGCTCCATAACAAAAAGATCATATCTAGAATATTTTAGAAATATTCTATCCCAACAATTCAGCAAGAAAAACAAAGAGTTGTCTATTGAATGGGGGGAAAGATTGACTTATTTATAACATCTGAAATATCCAAAATCCTAACACCCGGTTTAAACTCAACTCTATTCCTAAGTGTTTAAGATCATGTGCAAATAAAACATAAAACAATTATATTGCTATAGTAAAACAAAGAATATAAAATTTGGGAATAAAGTGAGATGTTAAAGTTTAAATTCTAATAATGCAACACTGTTGAGGGAAATTGATATCAAGTAATGGGAAAGGCACATCATGTTCAAGGATACAAAGATTTATTATTGTTAAACTAATGTATTTTCTGAATTAGTATGTATTTTAATGAAGTTCCTAGTAGAAAAATCTTACATGCAAATTTCACTGAGGTGAAGAGAGAGAAAGAAAAAATTAAGTGGTGGAAATGTAGCAACTGGTTGATGGGGGTGTGTATTCTGTTTATGACTGAAACCTAACTCCAAATATACTTGTAATCATGGTGCTTAAATAAAGATTTATTTAAAAATGTTGATGGAAGTAATGCAGGAACATAGGCAGAGGGTTTGTTGCACAGGGGTAGTGTGCTATGGGAGGTCAGAGAATGCCTATAAAGCATAGTTGTCTGTTAGGAATAAATGAGCCATTGTAATGAAAGGAATCAAGGGTCAGACCCAAAGAGACATGATGTTGTGGAGGGTCATGGTCACTGGGTGGTGATGTTGTGCCATTACATTTTTCATCAATGCCATAAACTTGAATACTATTATATCACTAATACCTAAGGTATAATAAAATTATTTATTAAAAACCTATGGGACATTTTTAAAATTGTAAGGAAGTCCATGGGTCTCAAATTAGTAAAGTTGCGGTATGGGAGGTATGGAGGTGAGATGAGGGATATGTTATTGACAGGTGTATACTAGTGGGACTAGGTAGAAGGTAGACTGAATTTTCACTTTAAGCACATGCAGTATTTTAAACTTGCAACCTAAATTGTATGGAAAACCATTGGTGCAGCTTACCTTTAAAAAGTATAAACTACTGGACTGTATAAGGAATTTGATTATTGATATGATTAGTGAAAATCAGTTGAAAACTTTTCATGTTTGTCTTTTCATCATAGGAAAGCAAACAGGAGCAGAAAAGAAAACAATAAAATAATTATTAACTTCTGCTTAAAAGCCACCAAAAGTTATGAACATATTAATGGTGTACATTCCTGTCATTTGTAGTGGTAGCACCATGAGATATCTACTGAAAATAAATTTATTTTAGTTCTGAGAGAGCTATAAATGTAACTCAGCTGTTAATGAAGAGAGGTTCTCTCTTTCTATCATTACCTTCCCAACTTCTGGTTCTAGAGCTGAAAGGAAGAGACTGTCTTCTTGGTTTACTTCACTTTTGTAATTAGCAAAGTTTAGGCAGAATTTATGAAGTGCAGTTGGACACCATGGACATAGATGTAATCCTGGCAATACAATCAGACTTTCAAATAGTGGTATGGTTCCTGTGGAT
Organism: Suncus etruscus; assembly: GCF_024139225.1. Lineage (NCBI taxonomy): Eukaryota > Metazoa > Chordata > Mammalia > Eulipotyphla > Soricidae > Suncus > Suncus etruscus. The sequence goes on along the minus strand of NC_064848.1, from coordinate 96,089,257 downwards.
GTTGTGGTCAGATCTCATTGTCAAGTTATTGCATGTTGTTCAGTGTCTATGAGGATCAGCCTGAGACTTGTCTTGATGTCTGATTTCATATTTTAATTTATTGCACAGAGACCACGAATTTTGTTACAGCCATGCTATCTGTACAATTATTGCCCTTAAAAACCAAGCACTTGAGGGCAAAACTTAACAAATTCTCTTTGAAACACTCTTTTGAGAAAACTAAATTGTACCAATAATGTCTATGCCTACCTATGGATTGAAAACACACCGAGTGACTGGATTCATCAAGGAAAAAAACTATTTATTGATTAGAGAAACACTGAAATTAAAAGAGAAATTCACCGATATTAAGAAGAAAATGACAGGCTTAGAGAGAATGAATAAAAGTAATCATCAAAGCTAAGTGAAATGAAATCTGCAACAGACATATTAATGTTGAAGCAAACAGCATTCACCTTAAGCCTCTTAATGAGAAAGACTGAATGACTGCTTGTTGACGGACACTTTGATCATAAAGTACTAAATCTTTTTTTTTAATTTTTATTGTGACCAAAGTGCATTACAAATCTTTCACTGCATCATTTATGGTACATAGTGACAATGAATGAGGGGCATTCCCACCACCAGTGCTGTCCTCCCTCCGCCCCTGTTCCCAGTATGCATCCCATATCTCCCTCCTCTACCTCCCAGTATGCTAGTGCAACTGGTCTCCACTTTACAGCTTGTAGATTGAACATCCATTCCACCATCATTGGCAATGAAAAGGATAAGAAAATGGGGAGAAAAAAATTTGGTGACAACTACCAAAAAAAGAAAGAAGAGAAAGAAAAAAAGGAAAGAAAAATGGAAGAAAAAAGAAAAAAATGGACCCAGCAAATAAAAATAAAAATAAATCTCTAAATAATAACCACACGTGTAAAAAAGAAAGAGAAAAGTGAAAGAAAAAAGAGAAGAAAAATAAAGTAAAAAATTAACAAATCAAAACAAAACAAGAAAAAATATGGGTGCTGGAGTGGTAGGGTTTGGCATTCCCCCCCACTTTTTTTTGTTGTTGTTGTTGCATAGACACTGTAAGCATTGGGGAAGAAAGGGAATTCCCGTGGCCTAACAGATTCAGGGTTTCTCCATCCTTGAAGCATACCATCATGGGATCAACCCCTGGCTCCATATATACTCATTACCCCATCCCAAAGGCTTTTTTGTGATGCCAGGAAAGTTTCCTCTCCGGTGTGTGAGAGAAAATCAAGCCGCTGTAGCTATCAATCTTGATATTTGTGCAGGTTATAGGTCAGGTTCCTATCCATCGTTGTTGTTGTGTTCAGTCTTCTGTAACACTTGCTCCCTGTTTTCATTCAGTCCTTAAGCCGAAGCCTAGGATGTTATGGGTTTTGCTCAGTCTCTGTTGTCCAAGTTGGACCTTGTTGTTATTGTTGTTTTTTATGTGTCCTGGACTACAGCCTAGGGTAGGGTTTTCCTTATTAGTCCCAAGGTAGGCTCTGTTCAGTCACAGTTGTCAAAGTCAGTTTTCTGTTGTTGGTGCTCTAATTTTTCACAGTTCAAAGGACGATAGTTCTTCTGATTTCCATTTAGTGTTAGGTGATGTAATAGGACAGTCTGGTCTTAGGTCAAGTTTTCCTTTCCTCATTGTCATATCAAACTGACACAAGTTGGTGCCAGAGTAGTGTTATAAATCTCCCAATGGAGCTTAGTTCCTGGTGGTGTTGCCCGGATCTGTATCATTTCTACATCGGGGATCTGGGGTTTCGGATTGGACTAACACTGTCCAATCTCCTGGGGACTGGTTGTATCCACATGACACATGTTCAGGATGGGAGGCACCCTTCTGCTATAAAAAGTGAGTTCTTATCCCTAGAAGATAAGATATTGTTTCTGTGTCTATGGTTTCCCCCCCCTTTTTTTACTGTGCCCATACAAAAACGTAATGGTGTAATACTGTTTTGCTGGTGCTATTCTGGGTAATATCAAAAGACTTAATTGGGAGTCTTATATTGCCTATGGAAGCTCAATACCTGTATAACAATACATCTTAAGATGTGTATTCCTACATATACAAGTAGCCTCCTCCACCACTTGATTTATTCGAATGCCTTTTCTTTTTAACTCAGTTTTATTTATTTGTTCTATTTTAATATGTCTAATTTTTTATTTTATTTTTGTTTTTGCATTAGACCACAATACTAGAATGATCTATAGTACATCATTGACATATTTGTTTAATGATTCAGTAACATTGTATCCTCAGAATATTTTCTCTTACCCAATATGCCTCCTTTACCACAGTAAATTTCCAGAAGCAAAGATTTTAACCTAGAATAGGATAAACTATATATACTTCAAATTGAGGTGGATTTTGAGATTAAATTTTGGAGTGCTCCTTTTTTCTCCCTTTCTTGCCAAAGTCTTTTCTCCTCCCAATTCTTATAAAACTATTCTAAACTGAAGATTGGATTGAGACAGCCATGAATGGAGAAAGAAGCTTAGTTAGAAAATAAGACAAAAGAATATATACTGAAGTTTGGGTAATTTAAAGACATTTCTTCCATTGTTTCTTTGAGTGTACTATGCTAGAATATAATTTATATAGTTTTTATTCTTAAGAAAATAACTAAAATACATTTTCTTTAAATTAAATTAAAATAAAATTTAGCTATTGATTTGGCATCATCAAATAAGTATTTGATGTAAATATTTTAGAATTTACTTTTGTTGGGGGGCTTGTTTTTTATTTCTTTGGAGGTGATAGTTGGTGCTATTAGAGGACTTAGGGAACAGGAAATAATGATACATCTACATTATGGAAGACTATGCAGCTGTTAGAAAAAATGAAGTCATAAAATTTGCTTGTATATAGATGAATATAGACAATAATATGCTGAGAAAAATGAATCAGAGGAAGAGGGATGGATATAGAAAGATTGCATTATAAAAAAAAAAGGGAAAGTATGGCAATAATGCCCAAAGAAAATAGAGATGAGGTCCAGAGGACCAATACCTGCTAGAAAATTTGCCACAAAGAGGGGTATAGTGCAGTTAGGTCAGAGAAGGGCCCTCTATAACTGTGATAGATGGAAATGATCATTCTGGACAAGAACTGGATGATGAAAGGAGATAAAGCGATATCCATGATATTCCTTCAGTAACAATATAGCAAATTACAGTTTTTAAAAGAGGAGGAGGGAGAGAGTAAGAGAGAGGGAAGAGAGTGGGAAAAAGAGAGAGAGGTATTTAGAGAAAGAGAGAGGTAGAAAGAGAGAAGGTGGGAGAGAGGGAGGGAAAAGACAGGAAGAGAGGAAGAGAGAAAGAGAAAGATGTCTGTCATTGAAGCCAAAGTGCGGTAGAGCAGAAGGGAAACTGGGACACTGGTAACAGGCAATGTGCTCTAATATAGGTCTGGGTGCATCATATGACATGAACAACTTTGTAACTATATGTTATGATGATTTAATTAAAATATTAGCAATTAATTTTAAAAAGGATTACACAATCAGAGAAGTAAATGACCCTAAGATTGGAAAAATGTGCCAGGTGTACATATTTTAGTCTGAAATGCAGATTATATAAGAAGTTGAAATATATACCTTTGGCCCTATAAAGCTAGATATATTTGTTCATTTGTTTCTGTGGTGATTAGGTGGGTTTTGGCCATATACTATGTTACTCAGAGCTTATATTAGTTCTGTGCTTAGGAATCACTCCTTGCAATGATTTCAGGGATTTTTTTTGTGGTGCCAGCAAGAGAACATGGTTTGCTGCATGCACTGAGTTACTTTTTAGTTTCCCCAGAGTCTTTTGAGAGTGTTGTCAAGGGTGTGAGCTTGAAACTCTTGATGGTCTTTTGATATTCTTAACAAGATTTTTGTTCAAGCACTAGGGCTTCTCCTCCTACAGGGTTTTCAGAAAGTACTGTCTGGAATTATGCAACTTAAAGATTTTCTAGGGTCTCCTGTTCTTAATTTGCTTTCAAGACAGTATTTTTCCCAATACAATATACCAGGGGTCTCAAACTCAATTTACCTGGGGCCGTAGGAGGCAAAGTTGGGGTGAGGCAGGGCCGCATAAGGGATTTCACAAAAGAAAAAGTCCTCAAACGTCATTATTAACAGTTTTAATTATTTCTTCTAAACATGAATAGAACATTCATTGAGTGAAGATCATGAACAGTTTTTCTGAACATAGCATCTTTTGCCTATTCCTTGCTGCCAGAAACTTGACAGTGCTTCTTCTCACATATCTGAACCACATTTGGCTTTAGAGAGGAAGCAGTATGGCTTGAAGATGATCATCATAAAGTCTAGACCTGTACTTTGACTTATTGCAGTTCAATGTGGAGAATAACTTTTCACACAAATAAGTGCTCCCAAAAAGGCACATGGTGCTCTTGAACATTCGGGAAAGCTCAGGGAAGCTGGGGGGCAATTCTCTCAAAAATTGCCCATGCATGCCTGCTTTTCCACTAATCTCCCTGAACTTGGCTTGTAGATCAGAGTTGCATTGCAGGTCAATGAGCTCCACTTGAAGCACAGGAGGGGCATCTTGCACATCAAAGGAAAAGGGGTCCACAAAAATATGGAAAGTGGCTCTGTGCTTTTTGAAGTCTTTAAATCTGTGATCAAATTCCTTCTCTAGCTTAAAAATAGCATCAACATATTTCTCACCACTGAATGGTATGCCTGCATCCACAAGTTCCTTGCATGCTGGGAAATGGCAAAGGTTTGTTTGAGAGAGCTGGGATTTCCATAACACAAGTTTTGTGGAGAATGCTCTCACGTTATAGGCAGCACTGATAAGCTGCCCCAGGCCTTGAAACTCTTGTTTAGTACATTCAGCTTATGTGTGATGCCAACAAGAAAAGCTAAGTCCATGAGCCTTTTGCGATCACTCAACTCAGAAACAACATTCCCATCCTTCTCCATGAAGGCTTTCACTTCTTCTCTCAACTCAAAAAATCTTTTCAGACATTTCCCCGCTGAGCCAACGTACCTTGGTGAAATAGAGCACATCTCCATATTCTGACTCCATTTCCTCTAAAAATGCATGGAACCTCCTGTGCTTTAAGCCCCTGGATCTGATTTGATTGATGCATTTCACAACAACAAACATCACATTGTCACACGGCAGGCATTTACTGCAAAGAACCTGCTGATGGACAATCCAGTGAAGAGCAATGGCCTTCTCTACACCCTCCTCTTCAAGTTTTTTTTTTTTGAATCAGTCCATTTTTCCTCCCTGTCATCGATGGTGCTTCATCGGTTATTATTCCAACAAACCTCTTCCATGGCAAACCTGCATTCTCAATGGCATCACACAGATGCCAAAATATCTCATTAGCGGTGGTCTGGCCATGCATTGGAATTATTGTGAGCAGCTAGCTCCTTTGTCGATTCAAAATTGCAATCAACACCATGAACATAAATTGTGAGCTGTGCAGTGTCTGTTATATCTGTGCCCTCATCAAGAGCAACTGAGTATGCATCAAAACATTTGACTTTCTCACACAGTTGATGATAAATGTCACTTGACATGTCAGAAATGCGCTCTACCACAGTGTTGGCAGAAAGGCTGATTTTGTTAAACTGACCTTTCTTTTCTGGACAGATAGTACTTGCAGCCTGTAACATGCATTTTTTAACAAAATATCCTTCTGTGAATAGTTTCCCTGCCTTAGCAATTGTTGCAAGTCAGCCCCTGAAGAGATTGACTGATGGAGGGATGGAGGATGAGGTCTTTCCCCTCCAGCTCGGAGCACGCGTCTGCCACCCTGTTCAGCCGGTGGTTCTGAGGTGAAGCAGTGGGTAAACAGCTTGCAGACAGTCAGGCTTGTGAAAATATTAGCTTTATTCAGAGGACAAGATTGAAGCCAAAAGCCTCAGTATCAGTTCCAGCCAAAAAGCCCCTCGCCTTCCACAGACCCTTGTTTTTATCCCCCAGAATCAGGTACCACCCTAGGGTGGGAGCAGAATGATAGGTCACAGCCTAGGGTAGGGCACAATCATGGATCAGGGTAGGGTCAGTAACATAATAATCCCATTAAAATGTTTACATACACAACAAGCAATCATCTCACTAACCATGTAACTAGCTTTGACTGATGCAACATTCTCTTTGGCTGCTTTCTTGAAGAAATGTTGTTGCTTCATTAGATATGCTTTAAGACTGGCAATCTGCTTGGCTCTCTCATTTCCTTGATATTTTGCACATTCCTCAGCATGTTTAGTTGAATAATGGCGTTTCAAATTGTAGTCCTTGTGCACTGCAACTTTCTCTGAGCAAATAAGACATGTGTGGATGCCCCCGTGCTCAACAAAGAAATACTGCGTCTCCCACTTTTCCTAAAATTATCTGTGCTTGTCATCAATCTTTCTCTTCACTGCAGGTTTTGATGAAATCATGATGAAGGTATGACAAAATCTAATTCTGTAATACACTTCTCTCACTTCTCTCCCTTAGGTCTCCTATAATGCAAGGGACAGCAGGCAGGAGCAGCAGAAATTAGGTCTGTACTAGGCACAAAGTATTTGATTTATTTGCTTACTGAATATTCACAATTAAAAATCACATTAGTAAGAAAAAAATCGCAAAAAAAAACACATCGTATTAAACATTTGCATACCCTGATCGGAATTGCTTGGGGTATGCGAATATTTAATGCAATTTTTTTCTTACTAATGCAATTTTTATTGCAATTATTCAGTAAGCGAATAATCGTGAATACTGCAATATTTGAAGGCCGGCCGTAGGCCACAAAATGTTGTATGGAAGGCCGCAAGGCCCGCAGGCCACGAGTTTGAGACCCCTGCAATATACTAAGACCACCATAGTTCTCTACTCATCACTAGTATAGGAATCTGCTGAGGTGTAGAGAAATTATTTCTTATATAAAACAACATGTGTGAATTAAAAAACACTTTTTATACAATACTAAGTACAGATTCATTAAGATTAATTTAATTTTTCTAAATTACTCAAAGAATGTGAACAGATGAAAATAGAAGTATTTGATAAGCTCAACAAAAACGACTTAAGAATCATTGGATGCTGTAGGCATCTTGAGTCTCAGCAATTCTAGTGGGACAGAGTCCTTCACGTAGGAAAATGGGTAACATGAGCGGCTGAATGGAATAATATTGAAGAAATGATTACCACATACGAAGTATAGGGACTCACGTCTGACAAGCGTGTGACAAGTTTAATTCTTTGATCAGGGTAATTTATAGGGGTGAAATTAGTCAAAGGTAAAGAATGATTGTAATCACAAAGCCTAGTACAACAATAACAATACCTAAGCTATGGGTGTGACTGTAAAAATTCTAAGTTACAAGAGAGAAGGTTACGCTCAAGGTGACTCTGCAAACTTACTTCAAATGTAAAATCAGGATTAGGAGGAAATAGGAAATATCTAGAAATTTGATCTTTCTAGGCTGGACTCTATTGTTTTAGAGGTTAAGTAAAAGGAGGAGCCAAATCCCCAAGAATGAGCTTTTCTATTTCTAAAGGAGGGTCAATAGTCTAGATCTGCATTCTGGTTATGCCCTTGATTACCAGAAACTGCAGCTGCAAAGAGAGAAAAATTGTCTTTGCTTTTAGGCTGGCTATATCCAGAAAAAGCGTTCTCTTTGGTACTGGAATTTCTGAGCCAAATTATTTGATAGAGGCCATTATTTTGCCTGATATATACAAAGTAGAGACAGTCAAATACTGGCTGAAAATGTACTGCCACACATCTCTTTGGAAATTCCTCAACCATCCACGCAGAGGAAAAAGGCATCCACAGTGGGCCTTTTGAGGAACACCATGGGGGTTAAATTAGTTCTACCCACCAGGAAAATTTGAGGATACATCTGGTGGGCTGAGTCCCCCTAAAAGCTTAGGTATGCCCTGGCAATTAGAGTCCCAGAGACCCAGGAGAAAATCCAGGAAGAATCAACAGTCAAGGACATCATTACAGATAAACTACTAAAGACTACATGTGACCAAATCCTGCATGCCTGAAGAGTACCAGCTAAAAGAGACACAAGGAAAAACACCCTAAAACACATCCTAGTCACAAAGTCACAAGTAGGGACAGAATACTAAAAGCAGCAAGATCAAAAAGGAAAATTACATTCAAGGGAGCATCCTTAAGATTTACAGCAGACCTGTCACAAGAAACACTCAAGGCCAGAAAGCAGTGGTGGGATATAGTGACAAAACTTAATGAAATAAATGCTTCACCTAGAATACTGCACCCAGAAAGACTCACTTTCAGGTTTGAAGGAAGTATACATAGCTTCACAGATAAACAGGAGCTCAAAAATTTATAGACTCAAAACTAGCCTTAAAAGAAAAACTGAAAGGTCTACTTTAAGACAAGACTGACCAACAGACACACCAAACTTATAAACAATGATGGCACTAAATCCCATGACAATTATCTTTCTCAATGTCAATGGACTAAATGTACCCGTTAAGAGACACAGAGTGGCTAAATGGATCAAAAAACTCAATCCAACCTTCTGCTGTCTACAAGAAACACACCTGAATAGTCAGAACAAATGTAGACTCAAAATCATAGACTAGAGGAAGCAAACAATATTGTTAAAAAAGCTGGAGTGGCCATATTATTATCAGATGACACATATTTTATATTCAGAAAAGTTATAAGGGACAAAGATGGACATTTTGTACTAATAAAGGAATATTTACAACAGGAAGAAATCACACTCCTAAAAATATACACAACCAATGAAGGAACAGCAAAACATTTAATATAATTGTTGACAAATCTGAAAAAAAGATATCAAAAACAACACAACAATTGTGGGAGACCTCAACACTGCCCTGCACCCCTTGATAGGTCAACCATACTGAAACCCAACAAAAATATACTAGCTCTGAAAAGACAAATGGAAGAGAGTGGGCTAGTAACTGCAACTAGTATGCATTTGTTTTGTTTTCTAACTTTGATTTTTCTCTCTTAGCATACATGATATTTTAAATGAATATTATTTATATATTAATTTGAGTGTCTGGGTTTTTTATTTTTATGTTTCTTTTCTTTTTTTGGGGGGGGGGCACACTGTGTTCAGTTGCTTACTCCTGGCTGTGTACTTAGGAAACACTTCTGGTGAAGCATAGAAGATGTGGTGCCAGGGACTGAACCTAGGTTGGTCTTGTGAAATCTCTCCAGCCTTGCATTTCTTTTCTGAAGAGGAAATTTACTTTTACTTCTTTAAGGCATAATAAGGATGATTGTATTAATTTTATTCAATTCAATGAGCGTTGGTGCTTATTTAGAACTGCTATTCTGTTGAGTTTTAACTGGAATTCTGAAGGTGACTGTTTCAAATAAGAAATTAATATGTGTCAGTGTGCATAAGAGTATAGATATAAGTGTTTAACATCCCATTTTGTTTGGTTTCCTAGAATTGATATTAACATTGTGGTTTCAGTTGGATATACCAGACCCATTTGCTGCTGGCCCAGGTTTAGTCCTTCCAGCCTCATCAGAATTTTAGTTTTAGTTTCTTTTGTTTTAGTTTCTTAGCTTTTTCCTTTTGTCCTTAGTCATTCTACAATGTCTTCAAATAATATAATTTGGATTAGTGATGATTTTTCCAGTTCTCAACAGGAGCACAGGTCTATAGAAATTTTTTTCATGAAGAACACAGTACATTATTGAAGATACAAGAAGAAGATAATATGGCTACAAATATGATTGGGCTTCTTTTTCCAATTTATATCATACTCTTGTATTAGAATATAAAAACTATAAAATTTACAAAATTAAGTAATTGTATGACCAGTACCTTATGCTGTATGTTGTAGAAAAAAATCAAGTGTCTCACTTTGATCTTAAGTTTTACTTCTTTATCATTGCAACCAATTTGATTTTGTTTAATTATAAATGAATAATGCAAAGAGGTCTTGGGGTTAAATGATAATAAGTGGATAATAATGAAAAATGTAAAGCACAATAACAAATATATTACATGTTCTTGATTGTTAATCTCAATTTAATAGCACATTTCTTTTTTTTATAAATGATCTTTATTTAAACACTGTAATTACAAATGTAATTGTAGTTGTATAATTAAAGTCATGTAAAGAACACCCCCCTTCACCAGTGCAGGATTCCCACCACCAATTTCCCGGATCTACCTACTCCCCACCCCACCCACACCTGTACTCGAGACAGGCTTTCTTTTTCCTCATTCATTCACATTGTTATGATAGTTTTCAGTGTAGTTATTTCTCAAACTGCACTTATCACTCTATGTGGTGAGCTTCATGTCATGAGCCACACCTAATTGCAAAGATGGGGAGAAATAAGGGTTGGGACTGAGGCAGTAAAATATTAGAAATGAGATTTGTAGGGCAGTATCAAGGTCAGTAACAAGATGGATGTTATGGATATATAAAATATATGCATACAATACTATCAATAGGAAAACAATGAGAAAAAAATTCCAGTGACTGTCCAAACATAAACCAGTACTAGAACGGCCTGCCCTCCTCCCAAAGTGCATTCCCATTAGTGTAGGGAGAGGTAGAGGGGAAGCCTGAGGACCACTAAGAATCCACCTGAACCCACTTCTAGCCATCTGAGCTGGCACCCAGGAAGGCCTGGAGTCAGGGGAAAAAGACAAGGACGACTGGGGGCCTGCCAAGCCTCCCAGCACTCCCCAGGCCAGGGAAAAGGGTTCCTGTATGGGGCCTCCCCAAACCCCATACCTGGCAAGAGCTGGTCTCCAGAATCAAGGAGAAAACCAGAAGCCAGATGTCTTCCCGTCCTCCTCCCTATGAACCTCCCCCCTGGAGTAGGAGGGAGGGGCAAAGCCCTGAGGACCACTAAGAGTCCACCTGAATCCACTTCTGGCCATCTGAGCTGGCACCCAGGGAAGGCCTGGAGTCAGAGGGAAAAGACAAGAATGGCTGGGGGTCTGCCAAGCCTCCCAGCACTCCCCAGGCCAGGGAGAAGGGCTCCTGTATGGGGCCTCCCCAAACCCCATACCTGGCAAGAGCTGGTCTCCAGAATCAAGGAGGAAACCAGAAGTCAGATGTCTGCACACCCTCCTCCCCATGCACCTCCCCCCTGGAGTACAGAGGGAGTGGGGAAGCCTGAGGACCACCAAGAGTCCACCTGAATCCACTTCTGGCCATCTGAGTTGGCACCCAGGGAAGGCCTGGAGTCAGGGGAAAAAGACAAGGATGGCTGGGGGCCTGCCAAGCCTCCCAGCACTCCCTAGGCCAGGGAGAAGGGCTCCAGTATGGGGCCTCCCCAAACCTCATACCTGGCAAGGGCTGGTCTCCAGAATCAAAGAGGAAACCGGAAGCCAGATGTCTGCCCGCCCTCCTCCCCATGCACCTCCCCCTTGGAGTATGGAGGGAGGGGGAAAGCCTGAGTACCCTTAAGAATCTACCTGAACCCACTTCTGGCTACCTGAGCCAGCACCCAGGGAGGGCCTGGAGTCACGGGGAAAAAGAGGGGTTGGGCTATGGCACCCATCAAGCCTCCCAGCACTCTCCAGCCTAGGGAGAAAGCCTCTGGCATGGGGTCTCCCCAAACCCCGTGCCTGGCAACAGTTGCATAAGCTCAGTTTTTCTGATCTGTTAGTTCAGTGTGAAAATTTTTAATTTCAGTTGACAAATCCTCTTTATGCTTAATTGTGCTCTAGTCAAGTCTATTGATGCTTTCTAGAGCTCCCTGAACATTTTCTATAATTCACTCTAAACTTCTTATTTGAGAGGATACCTAGCTGTTTCCTATGTTTTAGATTATTAGAGGAGCCATCTTGATTTCTGTAAATATGGGGGTGTACTGCAAAATTACTTCTTTGGTAAGGCTGTAGATTGCTTCTTACAATGTGTAGAAATGGTTACAAGAGTGGTGAGTGCAGCTATAGAAATAACTACACAGAGAACTACCATAATCATGTGAATGAATGAGGGAACTAGAAAGCCGTCTGGAGTACAGGTGGGGTGGGTTGGGATGGAGGGAGATTTGGGACATTGGTGGTGGGAATGTTGCACTGATGAAGGGGGTGTTCTTTACATGACTGAAACCTAATCACAATAATTTCTGTAATCAAGATGTTTAAATAAAGAAAAAATAAAAGAAAGAAGAAAAAATGACACAATCATGGATTTTGCAGCAACATGGATGGTTCTTCAGAATTTTATGTTAAATGAAGTAAGTCAGAAGAAGGATAAATATAGAATGATAGTACATTTCTGAGGTACTTAGAATATATATCATATATACGTATAATACTCCATGAACAGATACAAGGGTTGAAAGGGTAGAAACTCCAAACACCTCGGATGCCAGCACATAACAAATAAAGTGAAAGGGAGGCAACACAAAAACACGAATATCCATTAAACAAAGAGACCAGCAATGATCAAAACAATGGTCTAGACTCTAGAGTGAGCAGGTACTTAATCAACCTCTAATTACAAAGGTTTATTATAATGTTCCAGTGTATTTATTCACAGAACCAGGTGTAGAATATGATTGGAACTCTGGGACACTCACTGTAGTGAATACTAGCAATATGTTTTAATGCATTAATTTTACCTGGTATAAAGTAATCCTTCAGCTTCTTTGTCCACAGTGGCCCTGGGAAACAAAGAATGGACACCCTAATCTTAAATGTCGGTATTCAATCATACTGGATACCATATACAGTGCTCATTATTACAATGTCTCGATAAAAGACTAATTTAACCACTTTCTTTTGTTTATGTCTTCTATTAGGACACAAAGCATATGTTCATTCAGACCACTGGAACAGTCAATGGCACACCACAGCCCTATGTTACAGGTCCCAATCATCAAACATGTTTTTGCAAATTACTACTTCCTTTATATTTTCTTCTTTTTCTCTCTTCTTCTCTTTTTCCCCTTTCTTCTTTCCCTCTCTCCATTACTCTTCTTCATCAATTCAATCTATGTTTAGTAATGCTCTCGCTGTCATGTGCTCATTAGATAAAATACCTCTATACTTAAGATGCAGCAATCATTACTATTAAGGGTAGTCACAGCTTATAGTTCTCACTACTACACTGCTAAGTACTCTAAGTGCAAAAACTGTGTTTATCCTAAAAAGATCCAGCCACTATGTAACCCCTGAAACCCTTATTTAGTAAAGTCCCCCACAGTCAGAGAGGAAGAGCCTTAAAAGGAGAAAACCCTCAAACACCGAAGCACTAGCCCAACATTTTTCAACTTATTTTTACAATATTTACTTATTCTTTTTTTCTCTTCTTTATTATCTTTTGTTTTCCCCCTCCTTTCTCTCCTTATCTGTATATCAGCCAATTAAATTTTCTTAACTCAATTATTTCTTACGAGCTCAGACCCAACTTATGAGGGTCAGGTCTCCAACAACAAGCTAGGAATAGATCACTAATATTCGTCTTTACATGGGCATGAGTTTGTAGACAGTGGACACCTCTCTGACTCCCAAACCTAAAATGTAAACAATCCATGCCCAAGGTGTACATAGCCCCGTTTATATATTATTCCTCCTCCTCCCTTCAGAAATCCACTATCCTCTCACCCCCCCAATCCTAATCCATTATCCTTTTTTTTTAGTGGGGGGGTCAAACCCTGCAGTGCTCATGGGTCACTCCTGGTTCTATGCTCAGAAATTGCCCCTGGCAGGCACGAAGGCCGGGCAGGGGGGGCATATAGGATGCTGGGATTCAAACCACCTTCCTGGACAGAAGGCAAATGCCTTATCTCCATGCTATCTCTCTTATTTAACTTTCTTTACCCTCAGCTCTTAGCCCATTAGGTACCAAGACCAACCTCCTGCCCCCAATAAACAATCACCCAGCTCCTAAAGCAAAAGAACGCCCTCTCAGCCCCACATCTCATCCTCAACACTCCTACTGACTCAAGCTTTGTGGCCCTTCTTCTCACCCTCCCAAATGAATGTGGACTATTGCATGTTATCATTTCAGCTCCAGAAGGACCCCAGCCCAAGGACATTACCTGATCCCTTATGGATCCAAATCACTTCTCAAACTCAACAAGACCACAACATGTGGTGAAAATGTGCCATGGATTTCAGCCCCCACAAGAATATCTCAAAAGATTTAATGAAGAAGCATATATTTTTTATATGCTTAATACCTCTATAACAATTCCTCCTAGTCTGTATATTCCCAAATGTAAGGTAGCCCCTTAAACTAACCTCCTTTTCTTTAACTCTTTTTTTAAATTTATTATTTCTTTCAGTATATATTCATAGTTTTTTTTTTCTCTCTTTAACTTCATCTGTTTTGGCTCTGCGTGAAATGAAAACAGCTTGCCTGGGATGAAAGCTCAGGTCAAAACCAGGGCACAAAGATGCACTAGCAATATAATACGGCCCCATTTCTTTTTGCAAAGGCATACTTAAGAAGGAGGAAACTTATGCATAGAAACAAGCTTTTATCTACTAGAGATAAGAACCCACACATTTTTAATACAAGGGCACCTCCCCCTGAACATGTGTCATGTGGACCCAACTTAGACTTCATGTGACCTGGCAGCAACCGTCCAATTCTGAGACCTAGACCTCAGACATAGGACCTATACCATTCCTCAAAACAGCACCAGGAACCAAACTTCCCTGGGAAATTCCTAATACCTCTCTAGCACCAATTTACACCAGTTTTGAGATGACATCCTGACAAAGAGAAAACGGCAATAACTTGATCCAAGAGCAAAATGTCCTAATGGTAAAATGAAATTAAAAGACACATCACCCTTCGACCTATGCAAAGACCAAGATTACCAACTACTGAAGACTGACATTGAAAACCAACACTGAGGAGTACTCACCCTGGGACAAATAAAAAAAGACCCTAGCCTAGGCTTAGGTCTAGGATCAATAGAAAACTCATGATCTCCAAGTCCAGAGGTCAGACTGTGACAACCATGATGGAATAGAACGTCTGGAATCATAAAAACTAAAATCACATAAAAACTATTCTAAGCTTTGCCCTAGGATCTATGAAAAAACCGAGACCACCAATAAAAAAAGTCTGATTACAACAACAGTGATGGAACAGAATTTCTAGAACTATAAAGAAAGACTATTCTTTGGCTTCATTCTATAACCTGTGTAAATACCAAGATATCAAGTTAGAGAAGCCTGATTATATCATCCAGTGGAAAAGCTGAGTGGAAAGCTGCCTAGCATCATAAAAAGACCTCGGGGAGAGAAAAAGAGCATGTATAGAGCCTGTAGTGGTTTTCATGAAAGTATGCTTCAAGTAGCAGAGAAACCCAAAATCTCTTAGGCCAAGGGAAATGCCTTTCTAACTTCCCCAATACTCACTATGCCTTTGCAAAAAAAAAAAAAAAAAAAAGGAAGAAAAAGAAGCACACACCTTTTTATGTAGTTGCTGATAGGGTTTTTGTTTTGTTTGTTTGTTTTTTATTGTTGCTGGCTTTGATTTTTTTGTTTGTTCTTTTTGTTTGTTGGTTTTGTTTTTTGTTAGTGTTTTTTGTATTTTTCTTGTTATAGCTTTGTTGGTTTTTGTTTGTTTTTTTTTCTTTTTGTTTTGTTACCTTTTTTCCTTCCCTCTTCTAAATTGATATCTATAACACCTAAAAGGATCCCTCCAAGTTTTTTTCTTTCTTCTTCTCATATTCCTTTTTCTATATCTTCAACAGAACCACATTGATCGAATCATCTTGTTCACCCTCATAAATTGAGTGGGGGATATAAATGATACCAGGTCCAGACACTTGCATGAACATTTAGTGGAAATAAAAAATGATCAGACCTGAACATCAAACCCAAATTCAATGACAACAAAATCTATATCTAATCCACAACAAGCTGTACAAGTGGGGACCAGTTACACTAGTATCCTGGGGAGTAAAAGAGGGAAATATGGGGTGCATACTGGGGAACAGGGGTGGAGCAAGGACATCACTGGTGGTGGATTGCCCCTGATTTATTGTCACTATGTACCTTAAATATTACTGTGAAATATTTGTAATTCACTTTGGCCACAATAAAAATTAAAAAAGTATTCATTCCAAATATAAAAATATAAAAAATAAATAAATTTTATACCAAAGAATGATTGTATGAATGAATAACTGAACCAACTACAGCAGTCATCTATATTATTTTATAAAACTAAATATTAATTAGAATACAATCAAGTTCCTTTTGTTTTTTACTCTTACCCAATGGTGCTCATAGCTAACACCATTAAGGATTATTCTTCATGGTGCTCATGAAATATTATGTGGCACCAGGGTTCAAATTAGAGACAGCTGTATGCAAGCCAATTAATTTAACCCTTGTAACATCACTAATAGTTCTGTTATTTTTGAAGATTTTTTTGCCATTTTAACTCATACAATGTAACTCATTGTTACATTGATTCAAACATTTATATTCCTTGCTGTCTGTATGTCCTTACACTATGCATCCTAAAATTCCTTATTAAGTAAGAAAAGTATTTGCAACTATGATTGCATTATTATAGGCATAAATTATTCATTGTGTAATTTCATAATAATTTTGACTAAACTTTTATGATCAATACAATGAAAGAACATGGTTATTCTCAATCGCTAAGTATTCATTTCAGCCGTTAAAATTTTCACTCTCTGTGTCCTGTCCTTTTATATCTATATATTCCCAGGCCAATATTTATATGTTTTTCTTAACTTAAAAGGTTGTTGTGAAATTTGAATTGTTTCTTAATAAATTAGAATATACTTTCATGTAATTCAGAATGTTTTCAATAACAACAGAACATTTCAAGTATATTATTTAAATGATCTAAAATACATTTTTCTTTAATACAGTAGAAGGTATCAGAAAAATATAAATTTGTACTTAAAAATTGGGGGATGTGTGTGAAAAATTGGAGACACTGGGGAAAGGAAAGTCACAATGGTGATGGAATTTGTGTTGGAATACTGTATTTCTGAAACATTTGTATCATGAATAATTATAAATCATGGTGTTTAAATAAAAAATAAAAATTACTTTTAAGATCATTTGAGTCTTTATAAAATTTAATACAAATATAAATGTGTATATAGGCAAATAAACTTGCTAGGTCAGTAGGACACTTAAAACTTTCTTTAATATCTACTCTCAATTAATTTGGCTTATAAAAATTTACTTAACACCTTTTACTTTTTTCTCACTCTGGCTGCAAGTGAGGTTAATATTTAGAGTACTCATGATCATGTGTAAAATTGTAACATGGAGATTTTAATATTTTTAATACTAACCTAAGTCATACTGCAAAAGAGCTTAACTGTTATAACTAAAACTTTTTTTTACAAATGAAGATAATAAAGTTTCACAATCTCAGTATCACACTTTGCCATATTGTTTGGATATAAATAGAAAGAACTCCCTATCTTTTAATTTCATAAAGATTTTTTTGCCTGTGATAGTCTTACTTGTGCTAATGTTGATATATTCCATAAGCAATCTTAATATAAAATGTATATTGATTTCAAAAGATCTAGTACTACTGTATAGTTTAAAAGTTCACTAAACCAAATACAAAAAATAAGAATTCTAAATTGAGACCAGAGTTTCTATAATATTCTAGGAATGAAAAGTATATAATAGTCTCCTACAAGGACAATCAAATTTAATAGCTGGAAATGTAAAGTTCTGTATGTAGTAGCATTGCAATGATAATTTTGTGGAGATTACTTAAAGAATTTTCTCTGCCATAGGTACCTAACAACTGCAGACTATAACAAATAAATTTCCAAAGCATTAATGCAACAATTAGCATAGAGATGAATGCAAATTGTAAGCAGTTAGGGTAGAAAGGGAACTGAAAGAAGGAACATTCAAGTTACTGACTATATGACTGTTTTTCTTCAGTTTTCCTTTGGGGATAACCTACCTTGCCCATTAAAAATAAGTGTCAAATTTGTCTTATAGAAGATGCTTTCCTATTTGTACCAGATGGTAGAACTCACCACAGGCCTAGATCTCTAGAGTGTAGTCCACTCTCTCACAAAGCTGTCAGTGTTTTCAAAGTATCTTTTATTCAAGGGCCCTAAAGCATGTTACAAGAAAAATGGAGGGGAAATAAAAGTATTCCTCCTTAGTGTCTTTCAATGCTACCAAGTAAATCAAGAATCACATTAACTATGCATAAGGTTAGAAATTAGAGAACACATTGAAAGATAGACTCAAGTCCCAAAGCATTAATGCATTTACTTCTCTTGACATCTCACTTAGCATCAAGAGTAGTTTTCTAAAAAAAAAATTAAATGAGTTCATTCTCATTGGACTTGGTATTAGCAAGAAATAAAATTCTTTTTAGGTCACAATTAAATTAAGGCCTACTGTGCAAATCTAAAATGATTTAAAAGAATCAAATTTGCAAGTTGATATAAAATTTATTCAATGTTTCATTTTAAAAGTAACCAGAATAAAAAGCATATAAACAAGCTACTTTTAAACTTAGTTGTATCAATTATCACGCAACTTTGGGAAAGTTCCTAATTTTTTGTGATTAAAAATAATTTCTGTATTTACACAGTTGTGAGCTTTAAGTAAGGCAAAAAACAAAGAATTCAGGAAAATGTCATATGTATATAAGCACAAAAACATTAGATATTAATATCACAGTGTTCAAAAAATAATACAAGAGATAAAGTGCTTTACGTTGCATTCAACTGATCATTATTTTATTAATTACTTTATTTTAACACCATGGCTATAAGATTGTTCATAATACATTTGTTGTTTTTTCCACAGTTAAAGTCATACAATATACAATACCCTTTACCAGTGCACATATCCCACCACTGATGTCTCCAATTTCCCTCCCATCCTTCTTTATGCCTTCTCCCCTGCCTGTCTCTGGGACATACATTTTTTCTTTTCTCTCCTCTCCTCCACTCCCCTACTCTCTCCTCTTCTATTCTCCCTCTTCTTCCTCCCTCTCCCCCCATCCAGAATGTCTGGACTAACTTTTATGAGGAAACCACTTCCTAGACTTCAGCCTCATCACCACAGAACAGAAATACAGTACTACCTTTCCCTCTGGACTGCAGAAGACCCATCTGAAAAACAGGAATGGAAAACAACTGGGGAAGTAGGATACAAGCTGTTTGCTGTTTTTCCCTGAGCAATCTATTTTTTAGATTAGTATGCACAATTTTATATAACTAAATTTAATCATCCAAAGGAAATAAACATAGAATCACACAGCCATTCAAGATATAATGGAACAAATAGCAAAAAAACACCAACAGACATATTCAAGAATGAAAATTGAAACTAAACAAAAGTGCAGTTCTAGAAGGTTTTACAAGTGAGTTCTTAAAGGTTTAGAGTCAAAGGAGCACTGTAAAAACAGTATTAAAGTGGCACAGGCCCACCAAAGTATGGGGGACATAGAAAAGAAAAACATTGGCCTAAATACAAGGAGACCTTACCCCTAAAGTTTCCTGACATAAGTCCAATTCTAAGCTCCAGGCAAACTAGTTTGTCCAATCCAAGTCATTGTAATGCCAATACAGTTTTATTTTTCACACAGTCTCTGCTGTTGGTATCATGTTTCTGTATTGAAGATCCTGGAATCTGTATATCCTACATTGAAGTCAGGATGGTGCCTAGCATCATCTAATTTCAACTCACAATTAAAGGGCAATGCAGAAAGCCCTGTCCAGTACACAGGTCTTTGTTGTTGTTTAAATCTTCTCAGTGTTAAGGGAAGACTCTTTTGAGTAAACTGATGTCAGAGCAGCAGTAGGGTCTTCCCTGGTAGAGGATTGCTTCCAGGTGATGTCATAGACAACTCTGGATGTTTCATAGATGGCTTACCTGGTTCAGGGATGAATGGAGAATGCCCAAACCTCTAAAGCTGTGCCAGGTCATCATGTCAATGTTCAGGGTATAAGGTCCCATTGCATCACAGGATTTGTGTCTTCCTATCTCTATTAGATAAGAACTTATTTGTATGTATAGTATATTCCATTTTAATGTGCCCATGCAAACAAGGAATAATGTCACCTGGCATTATCAGTGCATAAGGGGGCCACAAGAACAAGTCCAACAATCCCCGTGACCTGGTTCAAACATAAGCATTAAACTGAGGGACTCTTTCACGAAAATTCCTTATTGAACAGTTCACAAAGAGAAAAAAAGATAAAAAGTGGGGAAAATAAACAATCTAACTTAAGACAGTGGACACAATTATTACCATCTAAGGGGATATTCAATAACAGTAATAGCGGTTGAGGGAATATATCTACAATATACAAATATGGTACCCCCACCCGAACTGGTCTCTTGCCAGCCTGAGAGTCCATCCTCCCATTTTTATTTTAAATGCATATGGTTTTTGAAATGGAGACCAATGAGAAAAAAATATCAGTCAATGTCACGACTAAATGTCTTGACATACACCAGTGCTGCATTGGCCCACCATCCACCCCATATGTCCCCCCTACCCCCAGTGTAGGGAGAGAAAGGGGGAAAGCCTGAGGACCACTATAGAGTCCACCTGGGCCGGCATCCAGGGAAGGCCTGGAGTAGGGGAGAAATAGGGGAATGGCTGGGGGCCTGCTAAGCCTCCCAGCACCCCCAAGCTAGGGAGTAAGCCTCTAGAATGGGGTGTCCCTAAACCCCATACCTGGGAAGAGCTGGCCTCCAGGATCAAGGCAACGGAAGCCAGCTATCTGTTTGGCCCCTCCCTCTGCTCCTCTCCCCTAGAGTAGGGGGGAGCCTGGGGACCCCTAGTAGAGCCCACCTGGAACCCACAGCAGGCCACCCGAGGTGGCACTCAGGCCAGGCCTAGAGTCCAGGGGAGAAATAGGGGAATAGCTGGGAGCCTGCCAAGCCTCCCAGCAGCTGATCATTTTTGATCAACTGCAACATATACAATCCCTAGAAACAAAGAAGGATGCTTTTGGAGTTATTTGTGTGGGGGCCACCCCCGGCTCTGTTCAGGGTTTATCCTGCATCTACATTTAGGAATTACTTCTGGTGGGGCTTGGAGGACATAGATTCATGCAAGACTCACACCTTACCTGCTTTATTCTCTTTTGTTGTTGGTGGTGGTAGATATTTTTTATTTTTTATGAGGAATTTTTAAAAATAATTTATTTAAGCACTGTAATTACAAACATAATTGTAGTTGGGTTTCAGTCATAACAAGAAAGCCCCCTTCACCATGGAACCTTCCCATCACCAATGCCCCATCTCTTCCCTCCCCACACCCCACCTGTTTTTGAGACAGGCTTTCTACATTCCTCACTCACTGACATTGTTATAATAGTTCTCAGTGTAGTTAACTGCACTCACATTCTTTGTGGTGAGCTTCATATCTTGAGCCAGTCCTTCCGGCTGTCATCTCTGGGAATTATTTCAATGTCTTTAATTTTTCTTAAAGCCAATAGATGAGTGAGACTATTCTGAGCCTCTCTCTCCCTCTAATTACACTCAGCATAACATATTTCATTTCTTGAGCACAGTTCAGTGTGGGCAAACACTGTTCCTCCTTAACAAAAACATATATTACCACAAAGAAACCTATTGATGGTAAATAGTTCCTATTCCATATTACACTGCTTCTATGTATTCTACACTATCATCACATAAATCTAGATATAATTTCCCTCTATAAGCAAAAATTACCATATTGAATGCACTATACTCTAAATAGCCTTTTAATTTAATATAAAATATCAATGCACAGATGCTTTAAATATAAAATACAAAAATTTAAGTATTTATGTTCTATCCTATACTTTCTTTAAAGAAATAAAGGACAAAAAAGTAAAACATATTTTTGGCTAGTATAATAAAAGAAAATTACTTGAAAGCAAATCCCAAAGCAGCATGAGGTAGATGAAGGTAAATATAACATCTAGTGGAGAACAGAGTCTAAAGTTACTCTTGAGGGAAGCTAGAAGAAAACTGAGAATTATGGTATGGGTGAGCAATTTCGTGATTCAAAACAAAAGCAAAATAAATGTTGAATGTGATCATAGAAAATAATATTCTAAATCTTGAAAGCATTCTAGAGATAATTTAGCAGCATGCTGGCATTCACCAAATAAGTAACAAAGCTCAGAGAAGTCTGACGTTCTTACAACTTTTTAAGTTATTACCATGGGCCCGGAGAGATAGCACAGTGGCGTTTGCCTTGCAAGCAGCTGATCCAGGACCAAAGGTGGTTGGTTCGAATCCCGGTGTCCCATATGGTCCCTGTGCTTGCCAGGAGCTATTTCTGAGCAGACAGCCAGGAGTAACCTCTGAGCACTGCCAGGTGTGACCAAAAATCCAAAAAAAAAAAAAAAAGTTATTACCATGGACGCAACTCAAGGTTTCATAATACTTGAAAAAAAAACCTCATGACTTCTGCATATGATAATGGTAGATTAAAAAATTTAGAGAGTTAGTACAATTCTATAATAAGCAATTTTATAAAGATCTACTTGACATGATTAATTATTGAGCGATTAATTACTGGAGATTCCCCAGACCAGAATCTGCTGGGAAATTAAGGCCCAGAGAGGTGAGTCAGTGTTCCAATGTTATTTTAAAGAAGATTTCACATAGGGCTTTGGTAGCTTTCTTAAACCTAGGGGATCCAATGCCCTTCTAGGAGTTGCTGTCTAACTTCTTTGTAGTTGGACTGTAACAACCACAATCAGAGAGAATAAAGTCTACCTCTGACCATACAGCAAAACCCAATTTTTTTAAGAGAAATGTTTTTATTAGGACATGAAAGGGCAATACATGGAATATAACAGAACCATACGTATGTTGTCTGTGACCTCTGTGGACATTTGCTGGAATTCCCACCTGGGAGTGAATGGAGCAATGAGGCTAAGGTCATGGGGGAATGTTTGGTTTTAATGGTATATGTGGCAGTGTCTTTGTGGTTGCAGAGTATAAATAAGCAAATAGAACACGATGGACAAATGGAATGATCAAGATTAACGGGGCTCTAACTGGATCCATTTTGTCATTGTTTTCCCCTTAGGCTCAACAATCAAATGAGAGTTCAGGAATGCACCACACAAAACTATACCACATAGAATTGATTTGTAATGATCTCCCCTCCCTTGCCCTCTGCCGCCAGCATATTCCCTAAAATAGAGTACTACAGGCAGGGAAGACCTAACTATTGGGAGGAATCCCTAACTCTTTTCCAGGGTAGAATTCTGGCTAGTCCAAAAAGGGTCCTTTCCTTTAGGGTTTTAGGAAACTAGACAATACAATTTTATTAGTATGGGCAACGTTTGTTTGGAGCAAATTCAGCTCCAGGAGCTGCTCGATTGAATGTAGTAGGGGTTCCGCCAATTGCCCCAATTCCTTCCATTGTAGCGGCTTGGCCAAAGCGCTCAGTTGTTGTTGATGTCAATCCCAAGGTTCCGTCTGGCATCATAGTGGCAGGTCCTGGAGGAGCTGGAGTACCACCTGGTACAGGAGCAGGAGGCATGGCACCTCTGTTGTTTATGCCCATAGCACCTCCCATAGCCATCTGGCCCATCTGGAGCTCCTGTTCTCTCGCATCAGGGAAGGGTTTCCTTCCCTTGAATCTTTCCTGCTGTCGCCACATCATTTCTTCCTGTTGTCTCTGCATCTCTTCCTCACGGCGCCTATGTTCTTCCTCCTGCCTAAGTTCCAGTTGTTTTCGTTTTTGCACTTCTTGATTATGTAGCTCTTCCATTCTTCGAAGTTCTTCTTGACGTCTCATCAAATCCTGCCTCATTAGCATGACCTGGTGCTCATGACGAGCAGCCTCAAGCTCCATTTCCAGTTTCTCACGAGCTTCCTGATGTTGTGGTCCACCTGGTCCTGCTGCTGTTTCTCCATCTCAATGAGTGCCTTCCAGCGCATGGCATACTCATACTCAAAGAAGCCAGGCTGGGGGCCCGGAGAGATAGCACAGCGTCGTTTGCCTTGCAAGCAGCCGATCCAGAACCTAAGGTGGTTGGTTCGTATCTCCCGGTGTCCCATATGGTCCCCCGTGCCTGCCAGGAGCTATTTCTGAGCAGACAACCAGGAGTAACCCCTGAGCACTGCCAGGTATGGCCCAAAAACAAAAACAAAAAAAGAAGAAAAAAGAAGCCAGTCTGGGCAAATCTGGGCCGGCTGCGCTAAGTAAAGGTCTTCTCTCCTGGTTTTCAAAAATTCTTCAGATCAATAGTCAAGCCTTCATTCTGGCTGCTGGCTTGTTGCCCATTTGCAGGTATTGGTGCTGGTGGTGGCAGCTGCTGCTGCGGCTGCGGCTGCTGGTGCTGATGATGCTCCTTTGGAGCATGATTTTGCTTCTCCAAGTTAAAGGTTTTATTGCTCTGCATATTTGCACCCCTCCACAGTCTGTTCTCTCCTCGGAGTAATGGCAACGTTACACGGCCTGTTCTGTAAAACATATTTTTTAAGTTTTAAAATAGTTTTGAATTGGATTCGGGGGGCTGGATCGATTGCAAGGTGGGGAAGGTTCTTACCTTGTTTGTGGCTGACCTGAGCTTGATTTCCAGCACTACATGAGGTCTCTTGAGCCCATCAAGAGTGATCCCTGAGTAAGAATGGCTGGATGTGGGGGTTGTCTGGCAGAGTGCTGATTGCTCTACCTGCAGAGTCTCCACCCGGTTGTGCTTCTTCTGAGGAAACTGAGGACCTGAAGGGAGCCCTGTCCTGTGCTTCTCTGTCTTTCCTGAATTCTTGAAGCTCTCCTCAGAGCCCTGGGAAGTGAACCCCAAAAATACTGCAGTCTGAAGCTGCCCAGCGAGCGAGTGAGTAAGAATGGCTTGATGTGGGGGCTGCCAGGCAGAGTGCTGATTGATCTACCTGCAGTCTCTCCACCCGGCTGTGCTTCTTCTGAGGAAACTTAGGACCTGAAGGGAGCCCTGTCCTGTGCTTCGCTGTCTTTCCTGAATTCTTGAAGCTCTACTCAGAGCCCTGGGAATCGAACCCCAAAAATAGTACATTCTGAAGCTACCCAGCGAGCGAGTGAGTGAGTAAGAAATGGCTGGATGTGGGGGTTGCCAGGCAGAGTGCTGATTGCTCTACCTGCAGAGTCTCCACCCGGCTGTGCTTCTTCTGAGGAAACTGAGGACCTTAAGGGAGCCCTGTCCTGTGCTTCTCTGTCTTTCATGAATTCTTGAAGCTCTCCTCAGAGCCCTGGGAAGCGAACCCCCCAAAAACTACATTCTGAACCTACCCAGCGAGCGAGTGAGTGAGTAAGAAATGGCTGGATGTGGGGGTTGCCTGGCAGAGTGCTGATTGCTCTACCTGCAGAGTCTCCACCCAGCTGTGCTTCTTCTGAGGAAACTGAGGACCTGAAGGGAGCCCTGTCCTGTGCTTCGCTGTCTTTCCTGAATACTTGAAGCTCTCCTCAGAGCCCTGGGAATCGAACCCCCAAAAAACTACATTCTGAAGCTACCCAGCGAGTGAGTGAGTGAAAAATGGCTGGATGTGGGGTTGCCTGGCAAAGTGCTGATTGCTCTACCTGCAGAGTCTCCACCTGGCTGTGCTTCTTCTGAGGAAACTGAGGTCCTGAAGGGAGCCCTGTCCTGTGCTTCTCTGTCTTTCCTGAATTCTTGAAGCTCTCCTCAGAGCCCTGGGAAGCGAACCCCCAAAAAACTACATTCTGAAGCTACCCAGCCAGCGAGTGAAAACTACACCTGCCCAGTGGGGCCCGACTGTGAAAAATTCTGAGTGCTGCCTGTGTGTGTCTATCTACTATCCTGTTGTGTGAAACTCTTGGGAGTGGGCCAAAAAGAAACTCCAGCAAAGCACTTAGCTCCACTTCACTATGCGGCCATGTGCTCTTTCTAAGAAAAGAACACCATCGCAACAAGAAGAAAAAGCACACTAAGAACTGTGCTGGATCACAGAAGCAAGCATTTCTCTCGGACTGTCTTCTCTGCTGCGTGCTCGAGACTAAGATTTGATCCTGTGTGAGGCTTTATACACGGAGGACTCCCCTCCCTTAGAGGCAAGTCGGCCCATTTAGAAAGGGCGGAGCCAGAGGAGTGTGCTGCCTGCATCATGTAGCCAATGAATACCACCACAACACGTAGAAAAACCCACAATACAAGTGTGACAATGGGGAAACAACGCAGGCCAGCATCAGACATAGAGAATGAAGAGGACAATTCTGATGACCAGATAATGACCAACCAACTAATCAACCTCACAGATAAGGACTTTAGACTAGGAATATGGAGGATGCTCAATGAACTCAAAGAAACCATGCATTGAGTTGAGCAGAACACTAATAAGAACCAAGAAAATATGAAGACAGAAATCACAAAACTCCAAACTGAAATAAAATGTCAACTAACAGGCCTGAAAAAGTCAGTAAACAAAGTGAATGACAAAATGGATAAGCTCTGGGACAGGGTCTCAGAAGCTGAGAATAGACTTGGTGCTGTGGAAGATGAGATACATAACAATTCCATACAGCAGGAGAGATTGGAAAAAAATTTAAAGCAAATGAACAGACGATAGAAAAATTAGTCAAAAAATGGGAACAGATGAATATAGAAGTCTATGATAAGATCAACAGAAACAACTTAAGAATCATTGGAGTCACAGAGACCCAGGAAGAAAATTCCCAGGAAGAATCAACGGTCAAGAACATCATTAAAGAGAAACTTCCAGAGCTAAAGAATATATGCGATCAAATCCTGCATGCCTGAAGAGTACCAACCATAAGAGACCCCAGAAAAACCACCCCAAGACACATCCTAGTCACAATGACAAATCCCACAGATAGAGACAGAATTCTGAAAACAGCAAGATCAAAAGGGGAAATTACATTCAAGCAAGCATCCTTGAGATTTACAGCAGACCTGTCACCAGAAACACTCAATGCCAGAAAGCAGTGGTGGGATATTGTGACAAGACTGAATGAAACAAATGCTTCACCTAGAATACTGTACCCAGCAAAACTCACTTTCTGATTTGACAGAAGAATACATGGTTTCACAGACAAAAAAGCAGCTCAGAAACTTTACAGACTCCAAACCAGTCTTAAGAGAAAAACTGAAAGACCTAATTTAAGACAAGACTAACCAAAAAACACACCAAATTTCGATATAAAGATGGCATTAAATCCCAGGACAATTCTTTTTCTCAACGTCAATGGACTAAATGTATCAGTTAAGAGACACAGAGTGGCTAAATGGATCAAAAAACTCAATCACACCTTCTGCTGCCTACAAGAAACGCACCTGAATAGTCAGAACAAACATAGACTCAAAATAAAAGGCTGGAGAAAAATTATCCAAGCAAACAACACCCATAAAAAAGCTGGAGTGGCCATACTAATATCAGATAATGCAAACTTTATACTCAGGAAGGTTGTAAGGGACAAAGATGGGCATTTTATATTAATCAAGGGGTATGCAGAGCAGGAAAAAATAATTCTCCTAAACATATATGCATCAAATGAGGGGCCAGCAAAATATTTAATACAACTATTTACAAATCTGAAAAATAATATCAATAACAACACAATAATTGTGGGGGACCTCAACATGGCTTTGTCAACACTGGATAGGTCAACAAAACTGAAACCCAACAAGAATATACTGGACCTGAGGAGAGAAATGAAAGAAAGAGGCCTAGTGGATATATATAGGACAATCCATCCCCAGAAACCTGGATACACATTCTTCTCCAATGTACATGGGACATTCTCCAGGATAGACTACATGTTGGCACATAAAACACACCTCCATAATATCAAGCGGATAGAAATTTTGCAGACTACCTTCACTGACCACAAGGCTCTGAAATTAAATGTAAATTCCAAAGGCACGCAGAAGAAAAACTTTAAGACCTGGAAGTTAAACAGCCTCATACTGAATAACCAGTGGGTCCGAGATGAAATCAAGGAGAAAATCAATAGGTTCCTGGAAACAAATGACAATAAAGGCACAAACTATCAGAACTTATGGGACACAGCAAAAGCAGTACTGAGAGGAAAATTTATAGCTTTGCAAGCACACATCAGGAAGGAAGAAGGAGCTTACCTGAGTAGCTTAATGACACAGCTAATAGAACTAGAAATTGCTCAACAAAAGAACCCAAAAATAGGAAGACAGAAGGAAATAACAAAGCTGAGAGCAGAAATCAACGAAGTGGAAACCCAAAAAACAATCCAAAAGATCAACAAAAGCAGAAGTTGGTTCTTTGAAAAAATAAACAAGATTGATAGGCCACTTGCAACCCTAACAAAGAAAGAGAGAGAGAGAAACTTTATAACTTGTATTAGGAATGAAAAAGCAGAGATCACTACTGATATGACAGAGATTCAAGGGTAATCAGAAACTACTTTGAGAAACTCTACGCCACTAAAAATGAGAACCTGGAAGAAATGGATAAATTCTTGGACTCATAATCTTCCACGGTTGAAGGAAGAGGATGTAGCATATCTAAACACCCCCATCACCATTGATGAAATAAAAATGGTAATCAAATGTCTGCCAAAAAACAAAAGCCCAGGCCCAGATGGATTCACTAATGAATTCTTTCAAACTTTCCAAGAGGAACTACTACCAATCCTGGCAAGACTCTTTCATGAAATTGAACAAACGGAAACACTTCCAAATAGCTTTTATGAAGCCAATATCACCTTGATACCTAAACCAGACAGAAATGCTACAAAAAAAGAAAATTACAGACCAATATCACTGATGAATGCAGATGCAAAGATCCTAAACAAAATCCTGGCAAATAGGATTCAATGCCTCATTAAGAAGATCATCCACTATGATCAAGTAGCTTTCATCCCAGGAATGCAAGGATGGTTTAACATCCATAAATCTATCAACATAATACAGAACATAAACAACAACAAAAAATAAAAATCACATGGTCATATCAATACACGCAGTAAAAGCATTTGATAAGGTTCAACACCCATTCTTGATCAAAACTCTCAGCAAGATGGGAATGGAAGGAACCTTTCTCAATATAGTGAAGGCCATCTACCACAAGCCAGTGGCAAATATTATCCTCAGTGGAGAAAAACTAAAAGCCTTCCCTCTAAATTCTGGTAGAAGACAAGTCTGTCTTCTCTCACCACTCCTATTCAACATAGTACTGGAAGTACTTGCTATAGCAATTAGGCAAGAAAAAGATCTCAAGGGAATCCAGATAGAAAAGGAAGAAGTCAAGCTATCACTGTTTGCAGATGACATGATACTCTACTTAGAAAACCCTAAAGACTCTACCAAAAAGCTTCTAGAAATACAAGATTCATATAGCAAAGTGGCAGGCTACAAAATTAACACAAAAAAATCAATGGCCTTTTTATACACTAATAATGATAGGGAAGAAATGGACATTAAGAGAACAATCCCATTCATATTATTTCCACACAAACTCAAATATCTTGGAGTCAACCTGATTAAAGATGTGAAGGATCTATACAAAGAAAACTACAAAACACTGTTCCAAGAAATAAGAGAGGACACGTGGAAATGGAAACACATACCATGCTCATGGATTGGCAGGATCAACATCATTAAAATGGCAATACTTCCAAAAGCATTGTACAGATCTAACGCGATTTCTCTGAAGATACCCATGACATTCTTCAAAGAAGTGGATCAAATACTTCTGAAATTCATCTAGAACAACAAACAACCTCGAATAGCTAAAGCACTCCTTGGGAAAAGGAATACGGGAGGCATTACTTTCCCCAATTTTAAGCTGTATTACAATAGTTATAAAAATAGCATGGTATTGGAATAAAGACAGACCCTCAGATCAGTGGAATAGGCTTGAGTACTCAGAGAAGGTTCCTCAGACATATAACCACCTCGTTTTTGATAAAGGAGCAAGAAATCCTAAATGGAGCAGGGAAAGCCTATTCAACAAGTGGTGTTGGCACAACTGGTTAGCCACTTGCAAAAAAGCGAACTCAGACCCCCAGCTAACACCATGTACAAAGGTAAAATCCAAATGGATTAAAGACCTCGATATCAGCCCTAAAACCATAAGATATATAGAACAGCACATAGGCAAAACACTCCAGGACATTGAGACTAAAGGCATCTTTAAGGAGGAGACAGCACTTTCCAAGCAAGTGGAAGTAGAGATAAACAGATGGGACTATATTAAGCTGAGAAGCTTCTGCATCTCAAAGGAAATAGTGCCCAGAATACAAAGGCCACCCACTGAGTGGGAGAAATTATTCACCCAATACTCATCAGATAAAGGGCTAGTATACAAAATTTACAAGGTACTGACAGAACTATACAAGAAAAAAACAACTAACCCCATCAAAAAATGGGGAAAAGAAATGAACAGACACTTTGAAAAAGAAGAAAGGCAAATAGCCAAAAGGCACATGAAAAGATGTTCAACATCACTAATCGTCAGGGTGATGCAAATCAAAAGTACTATGAGGTACCACCTCACACCACTGAGATTGTCACACATCACAAAAAAGGAAAACAAGCAGTGCTGGCGGGGATGTGGAGAGAAAGGAACTCTTTTTCACTGCTGGTGGGAATGCCGTTTAGTACAACCTTTATGGAAAGCTATATGGAGATTCCTTCACAAACTGGAGCTTTTATACGATCCAGCTATACCACTACTAGGAATATACCCAAGGAACACAAAAATACAATACAAAAATCTCACAAATTGAGCTTCCATACGATCCAGCTATACCACTACTAGGAATATACCCAAGGAATACAAAAATACAATACAAAAATCCCTTCCTTACTCCTATATTCATTGCAGCGCTATTTACAATAGCCAGACTCTGGAAACAACCAAGATGCCCTTCAACAGATGAGTGGCTGAAGATACTGTGGTACATATACACAATGGAATACTATGCAGCCATCAGGAGAGATAAAGTCATGAAATTTTCCTATACATGGATGTACATGGAATCTATTATGCTGAGTGAAATAAGTCAGAGGGAGAGAGAAAGACGCAGAATGGTTTCACTCATCTATGGGCTTTAAGAAAAATGAAGGACATTTTTAACAGTATCTCAGACACAAGAGAGATGAGGGCTGGTAGGTGCAGCTCAGGACATGAAGCTCATCGCATAAAGTGATGAGTGCAGTTGCAGAGATGACTACACTGAAAACTATCATAACAATGTGAATGAATGAAGGAAGTAGAAAGCCTGTCTCGAGTACAGGTGTAGGGGGGGGGGGAGGAGGGAGATCTGGGAAATTGGTGGTGGGAATGTTGCACCGGTGAAGGGGGGTGTTCTTTACATGACTGTAATCATACAACTATAATCATGTTTGTAATCACGGTGTTTAAATAAAGATAAAAAATTAAAAAAACAAAAACAAAAATGATAAAAAAAGGGAATAAAAATGTATGTGCTCACAGATGTATCTGTAGGACAGACATTTAAAAAATAAATTAATTAAAAAAAGGGAATAAAAATGTATGTGCTCACGGATGTATGTGTAGGACAGACATTTAAAAAAATAAATAAAAATAAAAAAAAAAGAAATAAAATGAGTTAGCAAAGTTTTTCAAGAACCAAAGTGGTGCAAAAGACTACCTTACATTTGGGGGAAAGCAGGTAAAGAGGTGGTGTATTACAGGTCTTATGCCTATGTTGGAAGTATAGTTTTTCCCATTGTCTTTTGGGTTTTTCTTGTGGTGTGTGGGTTCCCAGGCATCTTTCTATCCCACCCCCTGACCTTCTTCAGATTGGTATAAATTTGCGGCAGGGAGGTCTTGGAAGACTTCTTGCATTGGGGATACTTTTGGACCTAGGTCCGGTTTCAAGGAACAGTCCACGTTAGGGGGAGTTGGTAGGGAGGGCCTCGCAGCATGAGTCTGCAGGGGAGTTGACTGTCTTCTTGCAGGAGACGAGGTGTGGGTTTGACTGGGTGTCCCCTCTCCTGGGTGCTGGGTACTGGTTCGTTGGGTAGGAGGTTGATCTTGATGCCTAATAGATTAAGGACTGAGGGTGAAGAGTTTTAATATAATGGGAGATCTAGATGGGATTGAGGGGTGAAGGGATAGTTGTATTTCCGGAGGGGAGAAAGGGGAAGGTATATGGGAGGGGCATGAAGGGAGAGAAAAGAGAAAATACCTTAGAAAGAAAGGGAGAAGAGAAAGGGACAAAAGTAAAGAGAAGAATAGAAAAGAGAAAAATGAAAAAAAAAAAAAGAAAGTAGTGAGAAGAGAGGAGAGAATAGCAAGGGAATGCTGGTTTGGTTGAATGTGTTCGATGAATAGTGCCTGTAGTTTAAGTCTGTACGTCGCAGTTACTGCTTCGGTGGTCAGACTGGTCACGTGCTTCAATTCCTAAAAGAAAGTACAACCTAGAGATAAAGTGTATGTTAAAGAGTTTTCTCGTGGCCATCTTGTAGTGCAAGCAAGGTATGGTATCTCGTGTGGTATCCCAAGTTGCCATCTTATTTTGTCTGCCCTTTGTATCCAAGGGCACCTGTGGATAGAAAAGCTGAGAGGTTATTTAAAATATAGTAAGATAAAGGCATTAAAACATAGTGTTATGGTATGTTTCCATTGCAGTCAGTGATTTTCCGTGGTGTTCTATACTTGTGTTCCTGTATACGATCTCTAAGGGATTATTGTGGGCCTTTGTTGTAGAAGTCTGATTACATACCTGTTCTCTCTATGCTGTTGTTTCTGTTGTTGCTGTTTTCTTTGTGGTATACTGTGTAGTCAAGAGTTTGTGTTGTTCCTTTTTCATGTATTTTGGACACTGCTCTCAAGTATATTTTGACTATTACAGTGTTTGGAGTTTCTACCCTGTTAAACCCTGTTATTTGATTGTTAGGTATTAGTTGTGTATAAAATATATGTTCTAGGTGCTTCAGAATAGTGCTACCATTCTGTGTTTATCTTTTTGTCTTCTGACTTACTTCGTTTAACATAACATGATCTAGGTCCATCCACGTTGCTGCAAAGTCTGTGATTGTATCATTTCTGACTGCCATGTAATATTCCATTGTGTATATGTACCACATCTTAATGATCCATTCATCTGTTGTTGGACATCGAGGTTGGTTCCAAGATTTGGCTATTATACTGAGTGCTGCGATAAATAGTGGGGTGCACTCGTATTTTGGAATGAATGTTCTTCCAACTTGGGGGTATATGCCTAGGAGAGCAATTGCTGGGTCAAATGGCAGCTCAATTCTGAGTTCTTTGAGCACTCTCCAGACTGTTCTCCATAGGTGTTGGACTAGGGGGCATTCCCACCAGCAGTGGATGAGAGTTCCCTTCATACCGCATCCCTGCCAACAAAGATTGTTCTCAGTATTTTTGATGTGGGCCATCCTCACTGGTGTAAGGTGGTATCTCATTGTTGTCTTGATTTGGATCTCTCTGATGATGAGTGAAGGTAAGCATGTTTTCATGTGTTTGTTGGCCATCCTTCTGTCTTCCTCAGAGAAGTGTCTATTCATTTCATCTCCCCATTTTTTATGGCTTTATTTAGTTTTGGGGGGCTCAGCTTTCTGAGTGCTTTGTATGTTCTAGATATCAGCCCTTTATCTGATATGTCAAGTGAAAAGATTTTTTCCCATTCTGTTAACTGTCTTCTTGCATTAAGTAGGGTTTCTTTTGCCATGCAGAAGCTTTTTAGTTTGATGTAGTCCCATTTGTTTATATTTGATGCTAACGTTCTTGCCATTGGTGCTCCATTCTCAAAGACCTTTTTGATATATAGGTCTTCGAGTGTTCTGCCTATTTTATTCTCGATATACTCTATAGATTCAGGTCTGATTTCAAGGTCTTTGATCCATTTTGAGTTAACTTTTGTATAAGGGGTGAGGTATGAGTCAATCTTCACTTTCGTACATGTGGTTTTCCAGTTGTACCAACACCATTTGTTGAATAGACTTCCTTTGTTCCATTTCAGGCTCTTGCCTCTTTTTATCAAATATTAGTTGGCTGTATATCTTGGGGTTTATGTCTGGGAATTCTGTTCTGACCCACTGGTCTGAGGTCCTGTCTCTGTTCCAGTACCATGCTGTTTTGATTACTATGGCTTTATAGTATAGTTTCAAGTTAGGTAAGGAGATGCCTCCCAGCTTTCTGTTTTTTAGTATGTGTTTGGCTATCCTGGGTCTTTTATGGTTCCAGATAAATTTTGTGATTGATTGTTCTATTTCTTTAAAGAATGGTGTCTTGGGCCGGGCGGTGGCACTAAAGGTAAGGTGCCTGCCTTGCCTGCGCTAGCCTTGGACGGACCTCGGTTCGATACCCCGGTGTCCCATATGGTCCCCAAAGCCAGGAGCAACTTCTGAGTGCATAGCCAGGAGTAACTCCTGAGCGTTACTGGGTGTGGCCCAAAAACCAAAAAAAAAAAAAAAAAAAAAAAAGAATGGTGTCTGGATTTGGATAGGGATTGTATTATATCTATATAGTAGTTTGGGTAGGATAGTCATTTTGACTATGTTAATTCTACCTATCCATGAGCATGGGATGTTCTTCCATTTTTTTAGATCGTCTTCAATTTCTTTCTGAAGCATTTTGAAGTTTTCTTGGTATAGGTCTTTCACTTCCCTTGTAAGGTTGATTCCTAGGTACCTGATATTTTTTGATATTATTTTAAATGGTATTGTATTTTTAATCTCTCTCTCCTCGACTTCGTTGTTTGTATATAGAAACGCTACTGTCTTTTGTGTATTGACTTTGTATCCAGCCACTTTGCTGTATTGGTTAATTGTTTCTATGAGTTTTACTGTGGACTCTAGGATTTTCGATGTATATCATCATATCATCTGCAAATAGAGATAGTTTGTGTTCCTCTTTCTCAATTTGGATTCCTTTGATTCCCTTCTCTTGTCGGATAGCTATTGCTAGGACTTCTAAGGTTATATTGAATAAGAGTGGAGAGAGTGGACAGCCTTGCCTAGTTCCTGACCTTAGTGAGAATGCTTCTAGTTTCTCGCCATTAAGTATAATGTTGGCTGTAGGCTTTTCATAGATAGCTGTAACTATCTTGAGGAAGGTTCCTTCTAACCCTATTTTGCTGAGTGTCTTTAACATGAAAGAGTGTTGGATTTTGTCAAACGCCTTCTCTGCATTGATTGATATGATCATGTGGTTTTTGTTTTTCTTGTTGTTGATTTGATGTATAATGTTGATTGATTTGCATATGTTGAACCAACCTTGCATTCCTGGTATAAATCCCACTTGGTCATGATGTATGATCTTTTTGATGAAGTGCTGGATTCGGTTTGCTAAGATTTTGTTGAGTATCTTTGCATCTATGTTCATTAGTGAGATTGGTCTGTAGTTTTCTTTCTTGGTGGTGTCTTTGCCATCTTTGGGAATGAGTGTGATATTTGACTCATAGAAGGAGTTAGGGAGGATTCCTGTTTTTTTTCTATGGTTTGGAAGAGCCTATGGAAAAGTGGTAGTAAATCTTCTCGGAATGTTTGGTAGAATTCACCTGTAAATCCATCTGTGCCTGGGCTTTTGTTCTTAGGGAGTATTTAAATTACATCTTCAATTTCCTCTGAGGTGATTGGTCTGTTTAGGCTTTCTAGTTCTTCCTTGTCCAGTCTTGGAAGAGGGTTTTTCTCCAAGATCTGTCGATTTCTACTGGGTTCTCTATCCTAGCTGAGTATAGTTGTTCATAATATGATCTCATAATATGTTGTATTTCTTTTTTTTTCTTCCTTTCTTTCTCCCTTTCTTTCCTTCTTTCCTTCCTTTTTCTTTCTTCCTTTCTTTTTTCTTTTTCTTTCTTTCTTCCCTTTTTCTTCTTTCTTTTCTTTCTTTCTTCCTTCCTTCCTTCCTTCCTTCCTTCCTTCCTTCCTTCCTTTCTTTCTTTTTCTTTTCTTTCTTTCTTTCTTTCTTTCTTTCTTTCTTTCTTTCTTTCTTTCTTTCTTTCTTTCTTTCTTTCTTTCTTTCTTTCTTTCTTTCTTTCTTTCTTTCTTTCTTTCTTTCTTTCTTTCTTTCATTCATTCTTTCTTTCTTTTTCTTTCTTTATTCCTTTTCCTTCCTTCCATTTCCTTCCTTCCTTTTCCTTCCTTCCTTTTCCTTCCTTTCTTCCTTTTCCTTCCTTCTTTTCCTTTTCCTTCCTTCCCCTTTCTTTTTTCTCTTTTTTTCGCTTTTTTTTATAATGCAATGTATTGTATATAATAATATATTGTATATACATTTTATTCCATTATTGAATAACAATATTTTTTTTCTTAACACCACCCATCACCAGTGCAACATTCCCATCACCAATGTCCCAAGTCTCCCTCCTCCTCACCCGACCCCCGCCTGTACTCTAAACAGGTTCTCAATTTCCCTCATACATTCTCATTATTAGGACAGTTCAAAATGTAGTTATTTATCCAACTAAACTCATCACACTTTGTGATGAGCTTCCTGAGATGAGCTGGAACTTCCAGCTCTTTTCTCTTTTGTGTCTGAAAGTTATTATTGCAAGAATGTCTTTCATTTTTCTTAAAACCCATAAATGTGTGAGACCATTCTGCGTTTTTCTCTCTCTCTCTGACTTATTTCACTCAGCATAATAGATTCCGTGTACATCCATGTATAGGAAAATTTCATGACTTCATCTCTCCTGACAGCTGCATAATATTCCATTGTGTATATGTACCACAGTTTCTTTAGCCATTCGTCTGTTGAAGGGCATCTTGGTTGTTTCCAGAGTCTTGCTATGGTAAATAGAGCTGCAATGAATATAGGTGTAAGGAAGGGGTTTTTGTATTGTATTTTTGTGTTCCTAGGGTATATTCCTAGGAGTGGTATAGCTGGATCGTATGGGAGCTCGATTTCCAGTTTTTGGAGGAATCTCCATATCGCTTTCCATAAAGGTTGAACTAGACGGCATTCCCACCAGCAGTGGATAAGAGTTCCTTTCTCCCCACATCCCCGCCAACACTGTTTATTCTCATTCTTTGTGATGTGTGCCATTCTCTGTGGTGTGAGGTGGTATCTCATCGTTGTTTTGATTTGCATCTCCCTGATGATTAGTGATGTGGAGCACTTTTTCATGTGTCTTTTGGCCATCTGTATTTCTTCTTTGTCAAAGTGTCTGTTCATTTCTTCTCCCCATTTTTTGATGGGATTAGATGTTTTTTTCTTGTAAAGTTCTGTCAGTGCCTTGTATATTTTGGAGATTAGCCCCTTATCTGATGGGTATTGGGTGAATAGTTTCTCCCACTCAGTGGGTGGCTCTTGTATTTTGGGCACTATTTCCTTTGAGGTGCAGAAGCTTCTCAGCTTAATATATTCCCATCTGTTAATTTCTGCTTTCACTTGCTTGGAGAGTGCAGTTTCTTCCTTGAAGATGCCTTTAGCCTCAATGTCCTGGAGTGTTTTACCTACGTGTTGTTCTATATATCTTATGGTTTTGGGGCTGATATCGAGGTCTTTAATCCATTTGGATTTTACCTTCGTACATGATGTTAGCTGGGGGTCTAAGTTCAATTTTTTGCAAGTGGCTACCCAGTTGTGCCAACACCACTTGTTGAAGAGGCTTTCTTTGTCCATTTAGGATTTTTTGCTCCTTTATCAAAAATTAGGTGATTGTATGTCTGGGGAACATTCTCTGAGTATTCAAGCTTATTCCACTGATCTGAGGGCCTGTCCTTATTCCAATACCATGCTGTTTTGATAACTATTGCTTTGTAGTAAAGTTTAAAGTTGGGGAAAGTAATTCCTCCCATATTCTTTTTCCCAATGATTGCTTTAGCTATTCGAGGGTGTTTATTGTTACAAATAAATTTCAAAAGTGCCTGGTCCACTTCTTTGAAGAATGTCATGGGTATCTTTAGGGGGATCGCATTAAATCTGTACAGTGCTTTGGGGAGTATTGCCATTTTAATGATGTTAATCCTGCTTCCATTTCCGCGTGTCCTCTCTTATTTCTTGGAGCAGAGTTTTATAGTTTTCCTTGTGTAGGTCCTTCACATTTTTAGTCAAGTTGATTCCAAGATATTTGAGTTTGTGTGACACTATAGTGAATGGAGTTGTTTTCTTAATGTCCATTTCTTCCTTATTACTATTGGTGTATAGAAAGGCCATTGATTTTTGTGTGTTAATTTTGTAGCCTGCCACCTTGCTATATGAGTCTATTGTTTCTAGAAGCTTTTTGGTAGAGTCTTTGGGGTTTTCTAAGTAGAGTATCATGTCATCTGCAAACAGTGAGAGCTTGACTTCTTCCTTTCCTATCTGGATTCCCTTGATATCCTTTTCTTGCCTAATCGCTATAGCGAGTACTTCCAGTGCTATGTTGAATAGGAGTGGTGAGAGAGGACAGCCTTGTCTTGTGCCAGAATTTAGAGGAAAGGCTTTTAGTTTTTCTCCATTGAGGACAATATTTGCCTCTGGCTTGTGGTAGATGGCCTTAATTATATTGAGAAAGAATCCTTCCATTCCCATCTTGCTGAGAGTTTTGATCAAGAATGGGTGTTGGACCTTGTCAAATGCTTTCTCTGCGTCGATTGATATGATCATGTGATTTTTATTTTTCTTGCTGTTGATGTTGTGTATTATGTTGATAGATTTACGGATGTTAAACCAGCCTTGCATTCCTGGAATGAAACCTACTTGATCGTATTGGATGATCTTCTTAATGAGGCATTGAATCCTATTTGCCAGGATTTTGTTGAAGATCTTTGCATCTGCATTCATCAGCGATATTGGTCTATAATTTTCTTTTTTCGTAGCATCTCTGTCTGGTTTAGGTATCAAGGTAATGTTGGCTTCATAAAAGCTATTTGGAAGTTTTCCTGTTTTTTCAATTTCATGAAAGAGTCTTGCCAGGATTGGTAGTAGTTCCTCTTGAAAGGTTTGAAAGAATTCATTAGTAAATCCATCTGGGCCTGGGCTTTTGTTTTTGGGCAGACATTTGATTACTTTCTTAATTTCCTCAATAGTAATGGGTGTGTTTAGATATGCTACATCCTCTTCATTCAATCGTGGAAGATTATAAGATTCCAAAAATTTATCCATTTCTTCCAGGTTTTCATTTTTAGTGGCATAGAGTTTCTCAAAGTAGTTTCTGATTACCCTTTGAATCTCTACCATATCAGTAGTGATCTCTCCTTTTTCATTCCTAATACGAGTTATCAAGTTTCTCTCTCTTTCTTTCTTTGTTAGTTTTGCCAGTGGTCTATCAATCTTGTTTATTTTTTCAAAGAACCAACTTCTGCTTTCGTTGATCTTTTGGATGGTTTTTCTGGTTTCCACTTCATTGATTTCTGCTCTCAGCTTTGTTATTTCCTTCTGCCTCCCTATTTTTGGATCCTTTTGTTGAGCACTTTCTAATTCTATGAGCTGCGTCATTAAGCTATTCAGGTATGCCCCTTCTTTCCTGATGTGTGCTTGCAAAGCTATAAATTTTCCTCTCAGTACTGCTTTTGCTGTGTCCCATAGGTTCTGATAATTTGTGTCTCCATTGTCATTTGTTTTTAGGAAGGTTTTGATTTCCTCTTTGATTTCATCTCGGACCCACTGATTATTCAGTATGAGGCTATTTAACTTCCAGGTGTTAAAATTTTTCTTCTGTGTCCCTTTGTAGTTTATATATAATTTCAGGGCTTTGTGGTCAGCAAAGGCAGCATGCAAAATTTCTATCCTCTTGATATTATGGAGGTATGTTTTGTGTGCTAACATGTAGTCTATCCTAGAGAATGTCCCATGTACATTAGAGAAAAATGTGTATCCAGGCTTCTGGGGGTGGAGTGTCCTGTATATATCTACTAGGCCTCTTTCTTCCATTTCTCTCCTCAGGTCTAGTATATTCTTGTTGGGTTTCAGTCTGGTTGACCTGTCTAGTGTTGACAATGCCGTGTTGAGGTCTCCCACAATTATTGTGTTGTTATTGATATTATTTTTCAGATTTGTCAACAGTTGTATTAAATATTTTGCTGGCCCCTCATTCGGTGCATATATGTTTAGGAGGGTTATTTCTTCCTGCTGTACATATCCCTTGATTAATACAAAATGTCCATCTTTGTCCCTTACAACTTTCCTAAGTATAAAGTTTGCATCATCTGATATTAATATGGCCACTCCTGCTTTTTTTTGGGTGTTGTTTGCTTGGATGATTTTCCTCCAGCCTTTTATTTTGAGTCTATGTTTGTTCTGACTATTCAGGTGCGTTTCTTGTAGGCAGCAGAAGGTTGGATTGAGTTTTTTGATCCATTTAGCCACTCTGTGTCTCTTAACTGGTGCATTTAGTCCATTGACATTGAGAGAAAGAATTGTCCTGGGAGTTAGTGCCATCTTTATATTAAAGTTTGGTGTGTCTGTTGGTAAGCCTTGTCTTAAAGTATGCCGTTCAGTTTTTCTTTTAAGAATGGTTTTGAGTCTGTGAAGTTTTTGAGCTGTTTGTCTGTGAAACTATGTATTGTTCCTTCAAACCTGAAAGTGAGTTTTGCTGGGTGCAGTATTCTAGGTGAAGCATTTATTTCATTGAGTTTTGTCACTATGTCCCACCACTGCCTTCTGGCCTTGAGTGTTTCTGGTGACAGGTCTGCAGTAAATCTCAAGGATGTTTCCTTGAATGTAATTTCTCTTTTCGATCTTGCTGCTTTCAGAATTCTGTCTCTATCTATGGGATTCATCATTGTGACTAGGATGTGTCTTGGGGTGTTTTTTCTGGGGTCTCTTTTAGTTGGCACTCTTCGGGCATGCAGGATTTGATCACATGTATTCATTATCTCTGGTAGTTTCTCTTTAATGATGTTCTTGACTGTTGATTCTTCCTGGAGATTTTCTTCCTGAGTCTCTGGGACTCCAATGATTCTTAAGTTGTTTCTGTTGAGCTTATCATAGACTTCTATTTTCATCTGTTCCCATTCTTTGAGTAATTTTTCCATTGTTTGATCATTTGCTTTGAGGCTTTTTTCCAATTTCTTCTGCTGTATGTAATTGTTATGTATCTCATCTTCCAGTGTACTGATTCTATCCTCAGCTGCTGTTAACCTGTGGGAAATCTCAAACATGTTTTTCTTCAATTCATCTACTGAGTTTCTCAGACCTGTTATTTGATCTGAAATTTCTGTTTGGAGTTTTCTCATTTCTATCTTCATATTCTCCTGATTCTTTTTAGTTTTCTCTTCTATACTTTGTTTGAGTTCTTTGAACATGTTTCATATTGCAACTCTAAACTCCTTATCTGAGAGACTGACTAGGTGGTTGGTCATGTTCAAGTCATCAGAGTTGCCATCTTCATTCTCTATGTCTGGCACTGGCCCGTGTTGTTTCCCCATTGTCACACTAGTACTGCGTGTTTTTCTACGTGTTGTGATTTTATTCATCGGCTAAATGCTGTGCACCGTCACGAAGGGGAGCGGAGCAACCGTGCTCCTCTGGCTTCTCCCTTTCTGGGCGTGTCGACTCACCTCCACGGAAGGCTCACAGGAAGGCAGGCTGGCAGATGGGCCGCACCCAGGATGAAATCAAGCCAAAAATGCAGGACAGCAGAGTAGAGAGGCAGAAGGGTGCTGGCATCTGAGATCCAGCGAAGTTCAGTGGCTCCTCCCTTTCTGGGCGTGTCTACTCACCTCCACGGAAGGTCACAGGAACGCAGACTCCCCGGAAAGCTCACAGGAAGGCAGGCTGGCTGATGAGCTGCACCAAGGGTGAAATCAGGCCGAAAATGCAGGACAGCAGAGTAGAGAGGCAGAAGGGTGCTGGCATCTGAGATCCAGCGAAGTTCAGTGGCCAATATGTTGTATTTCTTGGGGTTCTGTTGTAATCTCTCCCCTTTTATTTGTGATTCTACTGATTTGGGTGTTTTCCCTCTTTTTTTGGTGAGTTTTTCCAGTGGTTTGTCTATCTTGTTTATTTTTTCGAAAAACCAACTCCTGGTCTCATTGATTTTTTGTATTGTTTTCTTAGTTTCTATGTTGTTTATTTCTGCTCTGGTTTTTATTATTTCTTGCCTTCTGGTTGTGGTTGGATTTCTCTGTTGCTGTTGTTCTAATTCTTTGAGGAGATCTTTTAAACTGTTGGTTTTGTTATTTTCCTGTTTCTTGACATAGGCCTGTATTGCTATGAGTTTCCCCCTAATTACTGCTTTTGCTGTGTCC
This sequence comes from Suncus etruscus, assembly GCF_024139225.1. Taxonomy (NCBI): domain Eukaryota; kingdom Metazoa; phylum Chordata; class Mammalia; order Eulipotyphla; family Soricidae; genus Suncus; species Suncus etruscus. The sequence goes on along the minus strand of NC_064848.1, from coordinate 96,047,247 downwards.
CATAAATTTTGACATGTTGTCTCTTCATTATCATTTGTCTCAAGGAATTTTTTTATTTCTTCCTTGAGTTGATCTTTGATCCAGCTGTTGTTGAGCAGCATGTTGTTTAATCTCCAGGTATTAGTTTTTATCCATTGCTTCTTCTTGACCCCAATTTTGAGCTCTGTTGCATAGTGATCTGAAAGGGTACTTTTAATGATCCTTACCTTCGTGGTCTTACATAGGTTGGCTTTGTATCCTAAGACATGGTCTATTCTGAAGAAGGTTCCATGTGGGCTTGAGAAGAATGTGTATTCTGCTTTCTGAGGATGGAGGGCTCTATATAAGTCTATTATCCCTAAATCATCTAATTTTTCATTCAGAGCTCTTATTTCTTTGCTATTTTTCTGTTTGGTGGGTCTGTCCAGTGGTGATAGTGGAGTATTGAGGTTCCCCTACTATTATCACATTTTCATTCATGTGTTTCTCCAGGTTTACCAGCAGTTGCCTCACATATGTTGCTGACTCTACATTAGGTGCATAGATATTGACCAGAGTTAGTGTTTCTTGATCTAATGTTCCCCTGATCAGTATGTAGTGACCCTCTTTGTCTCTGATCACTTTCTTGAGATTGAATGTAATTTGGTCTGATATAAGAATGGCTGTCCCTGCTCTTTTTTGTTTTCCATTGGCCTGAATAATTACTTTCCATCCTTTTATTCTAAGCCTATGCTTATCCTGTAGCTGTAGGTGTGTTTCTTGCAGACAGCAGAAGTCTGGTTTATTTTTCCTAATCCAGTTCTCTACTATGAGTCTTTTAATTGGAGAGTTTAGGCCATTAACATTTAGGAAGATTATTGAGAGAGAGGACTGTTGTGCTGTTGTGTTGTGTAGGGTGGTTTTTGTTACAATCGGGGGTTTGGATTGTGTAATTCATCTCTGAGTAGGTCGTTTAGGATTGGTTTTGTTTGCACAAATAGCTCTAGTTCGGTCTTGTTTGAGAATGTTTTTAGTCTGTCCTCCTATATGAATGATAGTTTTACTGGGTATTGGACTCTAGGTTGGAAGTTTCTTTCATTCAGTCATTTAAATATGTCATTCCACTGTCTTCTTGCTTGAATTATTTCGACTGGGAGATCTGGTTTGATTCTTATGTCCCTACCTTTGTACTTGAGGTTTTTTTCTCTCTTATTGCTTTAAGAAGTTCCTCTTTCTCTTTGTTTTTTTGCCATTTGGATTACTATATGTCTTGGTGTTGGTTTATTAGGGTCTATTTTATTAGGGACTCTCTTGATTTCCTGGATTTGCCCTGAAATTTCATTCCAGAGGGTGGGGAAGTTCTCTGCTATTATCACTCTGACTACTTGTTCTTCCCCATTCCCTATTTTCTCCCCTTCTTGTATACCCACGATTCTTAGATTGTTTCTTTTGTCCTTGTTCATTAGGCACTGGACTTTTCCTTCCAGTGCTTTGCCTTTTATTTCTTTGTTGGTTTCTTGGTCATTTTTTGTTTGCAGTTTTCCTTCGAGTTCTTCAATGTGTTTCTCCAACTCTGTGTTTCTGCTAGTAAGGCTTGTGACTTTGTTAATTCCTTCACTTCTTTCTGTATGGACTCTCTCATGCTGTTTAACATTTCTTCTTTAATTTGGCTGATTCGTTCATCCATAGATATCTTATACTCGGTAGCTAAGGTTTCTCTCATTTCTTTTATTAATTCTTGCATTTCCTTCCTCATTGCTGCTTATAGGTCACTTTCCCATGAATCTGTGCATTTTGGCGGACTAGGAAACTTGTTAGGGTTTGTCTCCGTATCTTCAGAACTTAGGGTTCTCTTTGATTTACCCATATTTCTTTGTGTTTATTGGTGTGCTCTGGAGTGCTGTTCCTTCCAATTTCAGCCTGTTTTGATCCCCTGTGTTGTGGGAATGGGTCCCCTCCCTGAGGGTGGATCTAGAGGTACTGTTCGGTGAGCTTGCTGAGGTTTGGCTCCTCCTGTGCTCTTTCTGTGGCCTGATTCATTGCTTTGCCCTATTGTTGTCAGGTAGTGCTGGGAGGCAGGAGAAACCCGGCGGGGGGCAGGGCGTGGCAGTTCACGCGGTCGGCGTGGGTGGGCGAAGTTTCCCTATCCTCTGGGGGCAAGAGAAACCCAGCAGGGGTGGGGCACGCCCGTTTGCGCTTTTGGCGTGGGTGGGCGGAGCTTCTCTACCTTCCTGGGGCAAGAGAAACCCAGCACGGGCGGGGCGCAGCCGTTTGCGTTTGCGTGGTCCGCGTGGGTGGGTGGCGACTCATCTTATTCTTACGCAAAAGTCAATTAAGTCAATTCAACTAATATTTTCAGGTTTCTGTTAATTAAGCTACTAGGATGCAGCAGGCAAACAGCTGAAGCTAAATCCTGGTGCTGATGGGGGGCCTTTGAAGAATACACACTCGTGGGCCGGAGAGATAGCAGGGATTAATGCATTTGCTTTGCATGCAGAAGAATGATGGTTTGAATCCTGGCATCCCATATGGTTCCCTGAGCCTGCCAGGAGCGATTCAAAAAAAGAAAACATATTCAATCCTATTCAGGCTCTTTCAGAAGGCTGAAATCAAGAATCTTTCAGTTTCAAAAAGATCAATGTTACCCAGAAACAAATGGAATCACTAAAAAAAAGTAAACTGTAGACCTATAATGCTGATGAATATCACTGATGCAAAGATTTTCCAAAAAATATAGAAAATGTAATCCAACACCATGACATTCTTTTTTTTTTTTTTTTTTTTGGTTTTTGGGCCACACCCGGTGACGCTCAGGGGTTACTCCTGGCTATGCGCTCAGAAGTCGCTCCTGGCTTGGGGGACCATATGGGACGACGGGGGATCGAACCGCGGTCCGTCTCCTAGGCTAGCGCAGGTAAGGCAGGCACCTTACCTCCAGCGCCACCGCCCGGCCCCTAACACCATGACATTCTAACCATGACTTGCTGCAAACATTGAGAGGTCCTAGCCATGACCAGTATCCCTGCACTTAGGACTGCAAAAATAACAGACCAAACGCTGAATAAGGAATTCTACAGGATGAGTTTACTGGCTCTGTTTTTCAGTCAAGTTTCTATGTATGCTGGCTTTGCATTTTCACATCATTCATCAGCCTTTCCAATCTTCCTTTTTTCATATGCAAGTTCAATGTCAGCTGACTGCATGTCTTTAATCATAAACTAATAGGAAATTCAGACATAAATTTAATCTTCCGATTAAATTTGACTCAGAAAGCACTGTTCTAAGTTTTGAACATTCACAGTTCTTTGTGAATGGTTTTACTGATTATTAAGATTCATTCAGTTAAACTGAAGATAATTTGAATACAATGGACCATATATACTAATAGCACATTTAAAAAGATTTATATGTACATTAAAAAACTATGGAGATAAGTTATTTTGACAATGAGGTTCAAAAATTCAGTCCTTATTTTTGTTTGATTGTTTTGTTTTGGGGTCACACCCAGCAGCTCTCAGGAGTTAATCCTGCTTCTGCACTCAGAAATTGCTCCTGGAAGGCTCAGGGGACCATATGGGATGCCGGGACTCAAATCGCCATTCAGCTGTGTGCAAGGCAAATGCCCTACCGCTGTGCTATTTCTCAGGCCCCAAATTCAGTTTTTTCGAAGGTACAAATTCATGGAATAAAGGGCACATGCACATATGATAGATCAGAGACATGTGCACTCTAGAATCTTCACCTATTGAAATACATGTAGATACAGCAAATGCCATAATACATTATTACATAGAGGCTATATAAATGCTTGTGGAAGGAATATTTTCATGATATAAAAATGTTTCTCTTTAAACCTTACCTCTTACCATAACAGAGCTCAACATAAGAATGAACCCTTTCCTCTCCCCTTAAAGATCTTATTATGTTTAAGTGAACAACCTTACAGTACATACTGACTATATTGCTGCTCAATTTTCTTGTTCTATACAGACACACAGAAAAAAATCAAAAGGAAAGAAAAGAAAACAGAAACTTCCTGAGAATCTTGCCTCATAGTGCATCTTTTGCCTAAATCTGTTACTTTGGTGTTTAATTAGCAAGCCAATGGAAACTTGAATCAAAGGTCTCAATTAAAAAAACGGGAAGGAACAATAGTGGAAAGATTATTTCAATGGTATGTCAACCAATTCAGTAAGGCTAGACAGACAGTTGGTCCTTGACCCAATATTTAAATCTAGATAGAAGACAAATCTTGAATCAAAGAAAAGAGACACTTGCAAAAGTATCTGCTTAAAATAGGGACACTTACAACAATTTAACCAAGATCATTGTGTGTATACATTGTGTGTAGATACATTGTGTGTATAAAATATATATGTATAACAAAGTAATTATACATATATAAAGAATATAGTATATGTATTTTAGGTATGGAAGGCAATCCTTTCTTGGATAATACATTTTTAAACATTCTTGTGTTTGAAATGTAAAAATTTCTTAATTCAATAAAGGCATTGCTACTCATATAAAAGGCCCCTAGAGCACAGAAAATTAAACAATCATATCTAACTGTCATTCTCTAGGATCAAGTTTTAGCAGGTAGCATTCTCTCTGCGTCTCCCAAGTAAACAATATTCCTAATATGCATCATCAAATTTTATATCTTTACTTCACTTGAAATTATTATAGAACATCAATATCTCTGAAGGAATGTTGATTTACATAAAATGGAGCATGTTATTCTTCTTGGAGAATACAAGAAAGGATAGTAGGAAACTATTCTAGAACTCACAAAGAACTAGAGTGAATGGGATTGTTAAACAGGCATGGATTTGGCTGCTATTGAAGCATCAGTCAACATCTCCCATGTTGGAAGAAAGAAATCATTGTGACATGGGGTATCTAGAAAAAGACATCTGAAAAATCAGAAATTATCAAACTGTCAATGAATATATAAGTGCAGCATCTTACCCTGGGTGCAGGATATTTGAGGATTTGATTCAATTCTAAAACCAAATGAAACTAAGGGATTTGCAATCTATCATCTGTTTTGCAAAACTGTTCAGCACGATCACTAACATGACCAAATAGACTTTGCTCTGTTTGTGGTTCAATCTAGAGGCTAAGGCAACGTTAAATTGCTAGGAATGCATCATATGAACAGTGTTACTCATCCCAATTACTTAGATGCTTTCCTGCTTACCAAAACTAGTCATTTTAGCTACACTAAATAAATACATTTCCCTCGATTTAGCTAAAGTGTATCCATCACTTCGTAGGTGCAGGATAAAAGAGGGAAGGGTTTATCTTTACTTTTATTTAATTATATAAGCTTATTTAAAGAATTGTGATTTACAAAGTTACTTATAGTTGCGTTTTTAGGCATATAATATTTCAACACTAATCCCATCACCAATGTCAGCTTCCCTATACTCGTGTTTCCATAACCCATTCAATCCCTTCCCCCACCAACACTATCCAGCTGCCTCAACAGGAACGTTACAAGGTTTGGTGGTTGCATCTTCCATGTCCTGTTTGCAATGTTGTTGGGTGTGTGCTTTGGATGGAGAACTGGACTGCTCTTACTTTTTCTCATCACAACATAACCAAAGCCATGCATGACCCACCACAGTTCTCCCATTAAGCGGAAGAGTACACTTTTCTTTTTTTTTTTTTTTTTTTTTTGGTTTTTGGGCCACACCCGGTGACGCTCAGGGGTTACTCCTGGCTATGCGCTCAGAAGTCGCTCCTGGCTTGGGGGACCATATGGGACGCCGGGGGATCGAACCGCGGTCCGTCCGAGGCTAGCGCAGTCAAGGCAGGCACCTTACCTTTAGTGCCACCACCCGGCCCCAAGAGTACACTTTTCTAAAGAGATAAAAAAAAAAAAAAAAAAAGCTTGGAGATGACTTTGATTCAACAGTCCAAAATCACTTAGGAGAGAATATCTACAAATGTCAATTACAATAGCATAAAATATTAGGGAAAGTATATAAAAAGAGGAGAATGCATAGTAGTAACAGCATTTACATTTGTATTACCTACCTTTCATGCAACAGGATATACAACAAGAAAAGCATTTGCCCATGCTTTCTCTATTTAAACTAAATTTTCTTAATATTTCAAGTTTTTAACAATTCTAAATACTACTATAATCCTATGTAAAATATAACTATAATATAAAACAAGAACAAAAAAATTTGTAGCTCTCTCTGGCGCAACCGCCTCGCCTCCCTCTATTTGCCAGAATGTTGACCTGTGGGGGTTGCCACGGAGCAAGGGCTGTAATATTATTGCATCATGAAAGTTCCAGGGCGGGGCCAGAGCTATCTCGCAGCCATAGTCCGTTGGTCTTGCACGTGGACCGACCTGGGTTCAATCCCGGATGTCCCATATAATCCCCCAAGCCAGGACCGAGTTCTGAACGCAGAGCCAGGAGTGACCCCTGAGTGTTACCGGGTGTAGACCCCCCCACCAAAAAAAAATTCCTGGGGCATCATAGTTTCCTGAGTCCTAGCTCTCCACATCTAGTCTGACTGCAGCTGATAGCCAAAGATCAAGTGTGACACCAAAAAGTAAATATACTATATGAATCAAAACCCATCTTTTTGAAATGTTTGAAAAGTAAGTATACATACATAGAGAAATATATTAAATCTCGAATGTCACCATATTTTCAGTTTCCAGTGAGATAAAAAAAATGGGGGTTGTTGAGTTTTACTAGTGGCACTCAGGAGTCTGGCTCTATACTCATAAATTACTTCTGGCATTCTTGGGGAACTATAGGAAATGCTGGGGATCGATCCTGGGAAGTTGTGTACAAGGAAGCTCGCCACATGCTGTGTTATTGCTCTGGTCTCCAAGGAGAAAAAACAAATTTCAGGTAATCTCACTCATCTGTGCCACATAGAGAAAAAAAAATAGACGATATCAAAAACAATGAAAAGACTGTGCCCTGGGCTTGCTACTTGGGCAGTCTGAGTGGGGTGGCAGTTATGGTGTTGGGGAATGAAGAGGCAAAGTAACAGTGACATCACAATGGTGGAGGTAATGTGGACATTGCTTTGATAACGCAAAAGGCTTTCTGAACTCTAAGAAACAAAATGTCACTTTCCTGAGTAGTTATTTCAAGAACAATATAATGATACTGTCCAGGTGACAGAAAATGTGGCATTTATGTAAGTTCAACTTTTCAACCTATATTTGTTTCTTTGAGTAAACTGGTATTGAGTTCTATTGGCTTATTTGATCTAGTGTGTTAAATGTTTTTACTCTGAGAAAATATAGCTAGACCTTTTTTAGTTTTCAATATTTCTAGTAACTGAATTTTTTGTCACTGTGTAATTTAAGTGCTGATATATTGGCAATTAGGAAGAACCGTGATGTTTTCACTGGAGAGTGTGAAGGCATTATCAGAGAATTCTTGTTTTCTTGCCTGGTGTGTTTTTCACTATCTTTCCAAACTGTCCTATAGAAGGAGTATTCTGACATACATTTTGATGCTGCATACATACATATGTATTATTTTGGGAGATTTTTTTTACATTTTTCTTTTTTTGGGTTTTGAGCCACACCCAGTGAAACTCAGGGTTTACTCCTGGCTACGCACTCAGAAATTGCTCCTGGCTTGGGGGACCATATGGGATGCCAAGGGACAGAACCACAGTTCATCTAGGATAGATGCCTTACCAATTGCTCCACTGCTCAAGCCCCACATTTATATTATTTTGATCACAGTTTGACAATCAGTGATAATATCAGGGCTCCCAGCCCATAATGCATAGAATTTATAAAATTTCCTTTTTGGGGGGAGTTAGGGCTACGCCCGGCAGCACTCAGGGGTACTCCTGGCTCTGCACTGAGAAATCACTACTTGCTGGCATGGAGAATTATATGGTATATGGGAAACTGAACCCAGTCCATCCCAGGTGGGCAATGAACAAGGCAATGTCCTACCACTGTGCTAGCCCTCTGGTCTCAGAACATGTAAAATTTCCAAGGAAAACCAGAAGTCATGTTTCAATCAATATGCACTGCTCATGTGCCAAGACTTGTCAAAGTAGCCATGGTTTACATACTGACTTGTTAGAACTGATTCATTAATATATGTATTACTTTACCTTGACCATGGATTATACAAATAAGAGTCATAGGAAACTGCATTGCTTAAATGCAAAATTCTAATGTACTCAGCATTACAGAAAAGTTCTTGATACTATGGAGAAATAGTCCAGCTAATAAGGTACTTGCTTTGCCTAAGGCTAACTCCGGTTTGAAACCCTGCATTCAAACGAACTCTCAGCTGCCATCTCCCACCCCCCCCAAAAAAAAATGACCAGGCTCCTCTACTAAGCTTCAAAAGAATATAATGCCTCATGATACTTCCCAGGTAGTCCAATACTGCCTGATACCTATGTGACATTTCAAAAGAGGACAGTTTGCAGATTCCCCTTCCTGCATGAACTACAGCAACCCAACATCACCCCCAACAATCTCTGACAGAAATGGTCCAACTCTAATTGTTTTTTTTTTCCAACTCTAATTGTTACTAATCTTATCACAAATTTCCAAGCCACTTCATCTATTTTAGAACTATAAATACTAGACACAATCAATATTTTATAATAGTCTCAGCCCAGTAGTATTACAGAAAGTATGATGGAAAACTTACAGAGTAATCTACCAGGTTTAGTAAGCCTAAAGAGTAAAATAACAGTCAACTAGCACTAACCACCATCCAAATATTGGCTCTAATAACACTCACCGTACCAACATTATTTATAAAATTTAAAAATCTTCCATTGGTTTTCCATACAATTTAGGTTACAAGTTTAAAATACTGCATGCATGTGCTTAAAGTGAAAATTCAGTCTACCTTCTACCTAATCCCACTAGTATACACTTGTCAATAACATATCCCTCATCTCACTCCATATCTCCCATACCACAACTTTACTAATTTGAGCCCCATGGACTTCCTTACAATTTAAAAAATTTCCCATAGGTTTTTAATAAATAATTTTATTGTACCTTAGGTATTAGTGATATAATAGTATTCAAGTTTATGGCATTGATGAAAAATGTAATGGTGCAACATCACCACCCAGTGACCATGACCCTCCACAACCTCATGTCTCCTTGGGTCTGACCCTTGATTCCTTTCATTACAATGGCTCATTTATTCCTAAGAGACAAATATGCTTTATAGGCATCCTCTGACCCTCCATAGCACACTACCCCTGTGCTCCAAACCCTCCACCTATGTTCCTGCATTACTTCCATCAACTTTTTTAAAAATAAATCTTTATTTAAGCACCATGATTACAAGCATGTTTGGAGTTAGGTTTCAGTCATAAACAGAATACACACCTCCATCAACCAGTTGCTACATTTCCACCACTTGATTGTTTCTTTCTCTCTCTTCACCTCAGTGAAATTTGCATGTAAGATATTTCTACTAGGAACTTCATTAAAATACATACTAATTCAGAAAATACATTAGTTTAACAATAATGAATCTTCATATCCTTGAACATGATGTGCCTTTCCCATTACTTGATATCAATTTCCCTCAACAGTGTTGCATTATTAGAATTTAAACTTTAACATCTCACTTTATTCCCAAATTTTATATTCTTTGTTTACTATAGCAATATAATTGTTTTATGTTTTATTTGCACATGATCTTAAACACTTAGGAATAGAGTTGATTCATAGAAAGTTTCTCCAGTGGTTAAAAACAGAGGATCCTGGTAATGGTGTTATGGCTGATGCTTTCTGTTAATCTAACCAGAACATGGAACAGCATGATTTGTGTTGATTTTGTATTAAAAATTAGTAGGTTATTTATGGCCTCTCCTCCCCAGTTTTAGGTCCCCACTACCATTTTTCAAGAAAAAGAACATGCTCAAAACCTGATATATGATTTGTACCACCCCAATGTACTTCTTCATACAAAGGTGATCTTTAGTTTCCCTTTACTTCTTAAACATAGAAACTCCATTTATTTATTTATTACTCATTTATGTTTTGGGGACACACCTGGAGGTATTCAGGGATTACTCCTGGCTCTGCACTCAGAAATCTCTCCTGGCAGGCTCAGAGGATCATATGAGATGCCAGGAATTGAACCTGGGTTGATCCCATGTTGGCCATGGCAAACAACCTGTCACTGTGCTATAGCTCCGACCCCAAAAGTCCCTTTATTTTGGAAAAAAATCAGCTAGATGGGAAAGGAGAAAGCCAGGCTTAGAAGATTAGTTTTCTCACTAAGATTCTCTTGGAGAGCTTTTTTTTTTTTATCTTAAAGAGCTATATTTATTGGCAAAATTAAATCTTTGGTAATTCTCAGGCATTAAAGCAAAGTTTATTGAAATGATTATTTGCACAATGTATTCTTATATTTAGCTACCTCCATTAAACTTAGGAATACTATCACAGTTAGAGTGGTGAGTTTTAGAGAACATGTAAATATTTCTGAAGATTTTATGTCTAGGAATACAAATTGCTATCATATTGCACAAATTATGTAAGTAGGAATAATGGAAAGGATAAATAAGATGAATAAAATTGTGTATAATTTCAAATAACTAATAAATTATCATAAAACTCCAACTGTAATTTTAACGTAAAAATGCTATTTTCTTAATATAAGTTTAAAAATCAATAAGTGCTTTCTCAAATCCTCCATAGACATTTATATGTTAAAGTACTATTTCAGGTTTGCATTTTCTATTTTGCAACCTAAGAATGACATCAATGCAATTGATGACTTTATTCTCTTTAATTAATACTAGAATAATTATTTTATTAGAAATTATTATCATGTATTATTTTATATTTCACTTCTTTTTAAAAGATGTCTCATACAGTGCCAAGTCATACAAGATATTATGAGAAATTATCAGGAGATATTTAATATAGGAATAACAATGGTATATGGTGTCCCTACTTATTCATTTATGTTTACATAACTTTGGAAGTGCTCAAAGGGTTCTACAAATATTGAGTCATTAAAGCTTAGTATCCCTGTGAGGTGCATTGACTATTATCATTATAGCTTATTATTATTCAGACAGATCAAGTGTTCCCTCGTGTCCTGAATGACTCTTGCAGAAATTATTGACTTTTTAATATTCTACATCTGAGGATCACATTTCTATTTTATAAAATTTAGCTCATTTTCCCTAGAATTGTCTCTGGTGAGCTACCAGCCATCATTCTCTTCCAGCAGTATAGCAGAAATATTTCCCAGCATTTATAAATCCTTCTAGTTGAAAACTTATTTATTTATTTTTTTTTTGGTTTTTAGTTTTTGGGTCACACAGGACGGTGCTGAGGGGTTACTCCTGGCTCTGTGCTTAGAAATTGTTTTTGGCAGGCACTGGGGACCATATGGGATGTCAGAATTCGAATCACTGTTTGCCCTGGATTGGCTGCATGCAAGGCAAATGCCCTACCGTTGTGCTATCTCTCAGGCCCCCTTTTCTTTTTTCTTTTGTTTTATGGATCACACCTGGCTCTGCACTTAGAAATAACTGTTGGTCGGGCCGGAGAGATAGTATGGAGGTAAGGCATTTGCCTTGCACGCAGAAGGATGGTGGTTCGAAACCTGGCATCCTATATGGTCCCCTTAGCTTGCCAGGGGGCTATTTCTGAGTATAGAGTCAGTAGTAGTCCCTGAGTGCTGCTGGGCATTACAAAAAATAAATAAAAAGAAAAAGAAAAATAAAAAGCTACTGGTAGACTGGGAAACCATATGGGATGGTGGGCACTGAACCCAGGTCAAGCTCTTGAAGGCAAATGCCCTAACTGCTGTGCTATCATTTCAGTCCCCAAAGCTTATTTTCTTGCCCTTTCAAAGAGCTGGAGAAGCACATCACTACTATAGGAGTGAAAATAACCAGAAGTTAGTTTCCTTTCTTTTAAAAATTTATTTTATTGAAACCATTGTGATTTACAAAGTCCTTCATAGCTGGGTTTCAGACATATAATAATCAAGGCCAATCTAAACCACCAGGGTCAATCCAATCCACCTCCCTCCACCAATGTTCCCCAAGTGCACCCCATACCATAGTTTGCTTTCTATCACCACCAAGCAATGCTCTTTGTTTCAGTGGACACCTCTCAGGTATTCTATAAAACTAAACATTGTCACCCTCCCAAGAAAAAGCACCAAATGCACTTTTAATCCTACTTCACGTAAGTCACAAGACTAAGCTTCCACCTGCACTATTGATGCATAGCCTATAATCTGGGATTCTCTTGACCTCTTCTTCATGTTCGGTAATTTTTTAAATGGCCCACAAAAGTCAGAAACATTTACTAATATCCACTTATTTATTTTAGAGTATCTTAAAAGATGGACATGAGCCAGGTCAACAGATTTCAACACTGGGTGAAATATAGAAGGGCCCAAGTGTAGGATCTTTTGTGCCTCAAAAGACTATACACAATATTATTATAATCATAACCTGGAAGTGGAGAAAGTATGTAATCTTAATGCACTACAAACAAGTGTGTAGGGTTCCTGGTCTTCACAACAAACAGGATATAAAAAGGAGTATTAGTAACAGAAAATTCTGTGAAATAATTAGAAGGAAAGAGAAGATTTGAATAAATTTGAAGGCCATTCATGTCTGGCAATGTGGCTAACTTGGGTATGATCCCTGGCAAAACAAGGTCCACAGCACAAGGTTCTATATAAACTTGAAGTTCTGAATGTCTCTGGTGTCTCACTCTAGAGGTCCCTGATCACCTGGGGATCTAGCAGGACAGGACCAAAGTGCCCCACATCTTTAGGTCCAAGCATCAACTAAACTGCCAAAGTAAAAATTTACAATGAGCTTTTAATGTACTATTTTATTATGAACACACAACAACTGAAATTTAGAAATTTAACTTGCTTTGTAATAGTAAATGGTAGATCTCTATAGCAAGAACCTCCAGTACTATGTTGAAGAGGAGTGGTGAGAGCGGACAGCCTTGTCTTGTACCCGAATTTAGAGGAAAGGCTTTTAGTTTTTCTCCATTGAGGATAATATTTGCCATTGGCTTGTGGTAGATGGCTTCAACTAGATTGAGAAAGGTTCCTTCCATTCCCATCTTGCTGAGAGTTTTGATCAAGAATGGGTGTTGGACCTTATCAAATGCTTTCTCTACGTCTATTGATATGATCATGTGATTTTTATTTTTCTTGTTGTTGATGTTGTGTATTATGTTGATAGATTTACAGATGTTAAACCATCCTTGCATTCCTGGGATGAAACCTACTTGGTCGTAGTGTATGATCTTCTTGATGATGCATTGGATCCTATTTGCCAGAATTTTGTTGAAGATCTTTGAATCCGCATTCATCAGGGATATTGGTCTGTAATTTTCTTTTTTGGCAGCATCTCTGTCTGGTTTTGGTATCAAGGTGATGGTGGCTTCATAAAAGCTGTTTGGGAGTGTTCCTGTTTTTTAAATTTCATGGAAAAGCCTGGCTAGGATTGGTAGTAGCTCCTCTTGAAAGATTTGAAAAAATTCATTAGGAAATCCATCTGGACCTGGGCTTTTCTTTTTGGGCAGATGTTTGATTACAGTGTCAATTTCCTCAATAGTGATGGGGGTGTTTAGATATGCTACATCCTCCTAACTTAAATGTGGAAGGTTCTAAGTGTCCAAGAATTTTTTCACTTCTTCTAGGTTCTCATGTTTAGTAGCATAAAATTTCTTAAAGTAGTCTCTGATAACCCTTTGGATCTCTGCAATATCTGTTGTGATCTTCCCCCTTTTTAATTCTAATATGGGTTATCAGATTTATCTCTCTCTCTCTTTGTGAGTTTTGCCAATGGTCTATCAATCTTGTTTATTATTTCAAAGAACCAACTTCTGCTTTAGTTGACCTTTCGGATTGTTTTTTGATTTTCCACTTCATTGAGTTCTGCTTTCAGCTTTGTTATTTCTTTAAGATATCAAGGGAATCCAGATAGGAAAGGAAGATGTCAAGTTTTCATTGTTTGCAGACGACATAGATACTCTACTTAGAAAACCCTAAAGACTCTACCGAAAAGCTTCTAGAAACAATAGATTCATAGAGCAAGGTGGCAGGCTACAAAATCAACACACAGAAATCAATGGCCTTTTTATACTCCAATAATGATAGGGAAGAGATGGACTTCAGGAAGGCAATCCCATTCACAATAGTACCACACAAACTTAAATATCTTGGAGTCAACTTGACCAAAGACGTGAAGGACCTATACAAAGAAAACTATAAAGCCCTGCTCCAAGAAATAAGAGAGGACACACAGAAATGGAAACACATACCATGGTCATGGATTGGCAGGATTAACATCATTAAAATGGCAATACTCCCCAAAGCACTGTACAGATTTAATGTGATCTCCTTAAATATACCCATGACATTCTTCAAAGAAGTGGGTCAAACATTTATGAAGTTCATCTGGAACAATAAACACCCTTGAATAGCTAAACCACTCCTAGGGAAAAGGAAAATGGGAGGCATTACTTTCCCCAACTTTAAACTGTACTACAAAGCAATAGTTATCAAAACAGCATATTATTGGAATAAAGACAGACCCTCAGTTCAGTGGAATAGGCTTGACTTCTCAGACATTGTCCCCCAGACATACAATTACCTAATTTTTGACAAAGGAGCAAGAAATCCTAAATGGAGCAGGGAAAACCTCTTCAACAAGTGGTGCTGGCAGAACTGGTTAGCCACTTGCAAAAAAGCGAACATAGATTCCCAGTTAACATCATGTATGAAGGTAAAATCCAAATGGATTAAAGACCTTGATATCAGACCTGATACCATAAGGTATATAGAACAACACGTAAGTAAAACACTCCATGACATTGAGACTAAAGGCATCTTCAAGGAGGAAACTGCACTTTCCAAACAAGTGGAAGCAGAGATCAACAGATGGGAATACATTAAACTGAGAAGCTCTGCACCTCAAAAGAAATAGTGCCCAGGATACAAGAGCCACCCACCACGTGGGAGAAACTATTCACCCAACACCCATCAGATAAGGGGCTAATATCCAAAATATACAGGGTACTGACAGAACTTTACAAGAAAAAAACATCTAATCCCATCAAAAAATGGGGAGAAGAAATGAACAGACACTTTGATGAAAAAGAAATACAAATGGCTAAAAGGCACAAGAAAAACTGCTCCTCATCACTAATCATCAGGGAGATGCAAATCAAAACAACAATGAGATACCACCTCACACCACAGAGATTGGCGCACATCACAAAGAATGAGAACAATCAGTGCTGGCCGGGATGTGGAGAGAAAGGAACTTTTATCCACTGCTGGTGGAAATGCCGTCTAGTCCAACCTCTATGAAAAGCGATATGGAGATTCCTCCAAAATCTGAAAATTGAGCTCCCATTCGACCTAGCTATTCCACTCCTAGGGATATACACTAAGAACATAAAAATACAATACAAAAACCACTTCCTCACACCTATATTTATTGCAGCACTATTCACAATAGCCAGGCTCTGGAAACAACCAAGGTGCTCTTCAACAGATGAATGGCTAAAGAAACGGTGGTACATATACACAATGGAATATTATGCAGCCGCCAGGAGAGATGAAGTAATGAAATTCTACTAAACATGGATGTACATGGAATCTATCATGCTGAGTGAAATAAGTCAGAGGGAGAGAGAGATATGCAGAATAGTCTCACTCATTTATAGATTTTAAGAATAATAATGTCATTTTTGCAACAATCCTCAGAGACAATGAGAGGAGGGCTGGAATTTCTAGCTCATTTTATGAAGCTCACCACAAAGAGTGGTGAGTGCAGCTATAGAAATAACTACACAGAGAACTACCATAAACATGTGAATGAATGAGGGAACTGGAAAGCCTGTCTGCAGTATAGGTGGGGGTGGGGTGGGATGGAGGGAGATTTTGGACATTGGTGGTGAGAATGTTGCACTGGTGAAGGGGGTGTTCTTTACATGATTGAAACCTAATCACAATCATTTATGTAATCAATACGTTTAAATAAAGAAAAAAATTAAATGGTAGAGCTAGTTTTCAAGCTGATATTTTTCTTTTAACTTATACATAGTCCAATATTTTCTTTTTGTGAAGCAAATATTAACATCTTTATTTAAACATCTTGATTACAAATATGATTGTGATTAGGTTTCAGTCATGTAAAGAACACCCCCTTCACCAGTGCAACATTCCCACCACCAATTAACCAAATCTCCCTCCATCCCACCCCACCCCCACCTGTACTCTAAACAGGCTTTCCAGTTCCCTAATTCATTCACATGGTTATGATAGTTCTCAGTGTAGTTATTTCTATAACTGCACTCACCACTCTTTGTGGTGGGCTTCTTGAAGTGAGCTGGAAGTTCCAGCCCTCCTCTCATTATCTCTGAAGATTGTTGCCAAAGTGACTGTTATTTTTCTTAAGACCCATAGATGAGTGAGATAGTCCAATATTTTCTAATTCCTAAACTTCTCAAAGTGTAAAATACTTGTTGCCAGTGGCATATTTGATT
Source organism: Suncus etruscus (assembly GCF_024139225.1). Taxonomy (NCBI): domain Eukaryota; kingdom Metazoa; phylum Chordata; class Mammalia; order Eulipotyphla; family Soricidae; genus Suncus; species Suncus etruscus. Next base: position 96,030,747 of record NC_064848.1, on the reverse strand, counting down.
TTTCTCTGTAAGTAAATATATTTTAATTGTAAAATAAAATAGTTTTGAATAGCATTTTTCTATTATTTGTGATAATGTGGTAATCACATATTTAAAGAATGAAGATTGGTCTGGAAAATAGTATAGTGGATAGGGCACTTGACTTGCACGAGGCTGACCCAAGTTTAATCCTTAGCACCACATATTGTCCCTGAGTACTAATAGGAGTACTATCTGAACAGAGGCAGAAGCAAGCATTGAGCACCAGTGTGGCTGCCTTCAATTCCACCGCAACCTCCCCCCACCCCCGAGAAGATCAAAATAACTCTGTGGGTAGAGTTATGTGAACATGATACAGATCATAGAAACAGTGCACTTAGGATTACAATTTGAAAGACTTGCTATACATGATTTGATAGACTTTAAAGTGTGTGGGTAATGTGAGAGTGTATTTAGAATGAGTGAAAAGGGTGGTAACTCCCAACTTTAATTTATGTTTATATTCAGTTTTTTAAAAAAATGTTTGTAGGACTAGAGAGATGGTATAGGGATAAGATATTTTCCTTGCATGTAGCTGATTCTGGTTTGAATCCTGGCATCATACATGGTCCCCTGAGTACCACCAGGAATTATCCAAGTGCACAGAGCCAGGAATATCTCACCACAAGATGTAATCCCCAAATCAAACCAAATCAAAAAAGAAAGAAATGGAAAACAAAACAAAAAAAAACTAAACAGAAAAAAGATATCTATGTAACTTAATATTTTTTATTTCTAATATAGATAAAATGATGATAAAGTGACTTACTTGCCTTGAAGTTATCAAGCTTTGGTAGGTTCCTTAGGTCTGAGCCCCAGTAGGCTCTGTGTCATATTTGGATGTTCAGTTCTAGAAACACAAAAAATCTACAACAGGGCTTATATTTAAAGAATTATAGGCAAACTTCCAAGAGATATAACTCAAAGCAGTGGCGAGTGGTCTTTGTTTCACTTATTTTATCGCTGCTCTTCTTCCTTTCTTATATAGGTCCGAATTTCTGATTTAAATCTTCTGCCTGAAAAAATTCTTTGAATAATTCAGGCAAGACAGGACTCCTAAAAACAAATTTCCTCCAAGTTTTTTCTGTATTTATTTTTTACCCAGTATAAGTTTAGGCTTCCAAATTCCAGGGTCCTGTCCAGTTTGAAAGAGATGTTAGTAAACCTGCAGATAAACCTTACTAAAGAACTTAATAGAACTTAATAAAATTCTTGTCATTAAGAGAATGCGCAGGAAGAGGTAAGAATACCCCTTAACCTTCCAAGATTGTCCAGTAGTTTCATGCATGTTCTGACTTAAATATTTTTGGTTTCTAGTTAATCATATTCCATTCCTTGTCACAAAAACATGTTGGTGGGGCCAGAGAGATAGCATGGAGGTAGGGCGTTTGCCTTGCATGAAGGAGGACAGTGGTTTGAATTCCGGCATCCCATATGGTACCCGGAGCCTGCCAGGAGCGCTTTCTGAGCATAGAGCCAGGAGTAACCCCTGAGCGCAGCTGGGTGTGACCCCAAAACAAAAAAACAAACAAACAAACAAAAAACAAACAAAATCATGTTGGTAAAGATAGGTATTTTTTTTTTACTTGATTGCTATGAATACCACTTCCCCCATCCCTGAAAACCCTAGGTTTTAAAATAGGAGAGAGCAGATACTGTGAGAAAACTAAGTCTCCATTGAAAAAGAGAGTCACTTTTTCCTTGTGAGAAATTGTGCCATTGGAATTTTAAGAACATCCCAATAGATACTTGATTAATGCTTCAAGTACTTATTTATATGAAGGAAACAGATTTATTAGTCTGTTAGCAGCTTTGCTCTTTGAGCATACATAAATCTAAACACTATAATCACCTTTATAGCATCAGCACTATTTGACTACATTACGTTATTTGCAGATGATTTACAAATGATGTTTCGAAATGTATCCTTCAAGTTTAAGAATTGGCTAAGATTGACTAAGCAATATCAATTTTATTTTCATATTTGTTAGTTGTCTAGAAAAAAATCATGCTTCATGAAAGCAGACATTATGCTGAACAAAACATTAAGCTGTCTCCATTCAGGAAATAGATTTTATAACAGGGATTTGTTTTGTTTTGTTTTGTTTTGCTTTGGGGTCTTACCCAGCAGTACTCAGTGCTTTTGGCTCTGCCTTCAAGAATCACTCCTGGTGTACTCAGGAGACCATTAAGTATACCAGGAATTGAACATGTGTTGCTGCATGCAAGGCACTTGCCTTACCTACTGCATTATGCCTCTGGTCCCAACAAGAATGTTTTATACACCATATTGAAATGAATTAAAGAAAGGAAAAATTATGAGTTGTAATTTTTTTTGGAGGTAACTACATCCAACAGTACTCAAAGGTTATTCCTGGATCTTCACTTAGGAATATACTCCTGGCAGGGCTCAGGGTACCATTAGCATGCTGAGGATCAAACCTGGAATGGTCTTGTGCACAGCAAGTGCCCTACCTGCTGTACTGTTGCACTTGTCCCTATTTAATCTAATTTTAAGGATCATATTAAACATAACTAAAATAAATATAGTTTGCATATCTAGTTCATTTATTATCAAGTAACCATAAGGAATGATAAAATTAAATTTTAATAAATAGGCTTCTTACACTTGTACTACAAGATTAATGTGAAATAACATCTTTTAATTTTCTTGAGCACCCTCAGATTTTTCTCTGAAAGAATTCGGACTCCTGAAACATTTTTGTCTTCATTAAATGATCATGTTAATAATTAGACAAAGTAAAAAAAATGCTTGAACAATAATAAAAACTAAAACTGAGAACGTGAAAATCGGCAGGCTTTTGCAGAAGCCAGCTCCCCTGTTTGGGACATCAGGCGGGGAAAAGCCATGAATCTACGCCCGCCCAGTGGAGCCCAACTGTGAGTGCTGCTTGTAAATGTTTGTCTACTGTCCTCTTGCGTGAAACTCTTGGGAGTGGGGCAAAAGAGGCTCCAGAAACTTGCTCTCCCAGACGCCATTTCCAGGGCGGGTCTCCAGAATGTGAAAACCGGCAGGCTTTTGCAGAAGCCAGCTCCCCTGTTTGGGACATCAGGCAGGGAAAAGCCACGAATCTACGCTCGAACAGTGGAGCCCAACTGTGAGTGCTGCTTGTAAATGTTTGTCTACTGTCCTCTTGCGTGAAACTCTTGGGAGTGGGGCAAAAGAGGCTCCAGCAGAGCACGGCCGCTCCACTTCGCTACGTGGCTGTGCGCTCTTTCTAAGAAAAGAACACCATCGCAACAAGAAGAAAAAAATCACACTAAGAACTGTGCTCTAACACAGAAGGAAGCATTCCTCTTCGGACTGTCTTCTCTGTTGAATGCTCGGGCCTAAGATTTGATCCAGTGTGAGGCTTCACCCACGGAGGACTCCCCTCCCTTAGAGGCAAGTCAGCCCATCCAGAAAGGGCGGAGCCAGAGAAGTGTGCTGCCCACATCATGTAGCCAATGAATACCACCACAACACGTAGAAAAACCCAAGATACAAGTGTGACAATGGGGAAACAATGCAGGCCAGCATCAGACATAGAGAATGAAGAGGACAATTCTGATGACCAGATAATGACTAACCAACTAATCAACCTCTCAGATAAGGACTTTAGACTAGCAATATGGAATATATTCAAAGAACTCAAAGAAACCATGGATAGAGTTGAATAGAACACTAATAAGAACCAAGAAAATATGACGACAGAAATCACAAAACTCCAAACTGAAATAACATGTCAACTAACAGGCCTGAGAAAGTCAGTAAATGAAGTGAATGACAAAATGGATAAGCTCTGGGACAGGGTCTCAGAAGCTGAGAATAGACTTGGTGCTGTGGAAGATGAGATACATAACAATTCCATACAGCAGGAGAGATTGGGAAAAAAAACTTAAAGCAAATGAGCAGACAATGGAAAAATTAGTCAAAGAATGGGAACAGATGAAAATAGAAGTCTATGATAAGATCAACAGAAACAACTTAAGAATCATTGGAGTCCCAGAGACCCAGGAAGAAAATTTCCAGGAAGAATCAATGGTCAAGAACATCATTAAAGAGAAACTTCCAGAGCTAAAGAATATAGGTGATCAAATCCTGCATGCTCGAAGAGTACCAACCAAAAGAGACCCCAGAAAAAACACCCCAAGACACATCCTAGTCACAATGACAAATCCCACAGATAGAGACAGAATTCTGAAAACAGCAAGATCAAAAGGGGAAATTACATTCAAGCAAGCATCCTTGAGATTTACAGCAGACCTGTCACCAGAAACACTCAATGCCAGAAAGCAGTGGTGGGATATTGTGACAAGACTGAATGAAATGAATGCTTCACCCAGAATACTATACCCAGCAAAACTCACTTTCCAATTTGACAGAAGAATACATGGTTTCACAGACAAAAAGCAGCTCAGAAACTTTACAGACTCCAAACCAGTCTTAAGAGAAAAACTGAAAGACCTAATTTAAGACAAGACTAACCAAAAGACACACCAAATTTAGAAATAAAGATGACGTTAAATCCCAGGACAATTCTTTCTCTCAACGTCAATGGACTAAATGCACCAGTTAAGAGACACAGAGTGGCTAAATGGATCAAAAAACTCAATCCAACCTTCTGCTGCCTACAAGAAACGCACCTGAATAGTCAGAACAAACATAGACTCAAAATAAAAGGCTGGAGAAAAATTATCCAAGCAAACAACACCCATAAAAAAGCTGGAGTGGCCATACTAATATCAGATAATGCAAACTTTATACTCAGGAAGGTTGTAAGGGACAAAGATGGACATTTTATATTAATCAAGGGGTATGTAGAGCAGGAAGAAATAATTCTCCTAAACATATATGCACCGAATGAGGGGCCAGCAAAATATTTAATATTTAAATCTGAAAAATAATATCAATAACAACACAATAATTGTGGGAGACCTCAACATGGCTTTGTCAACACTGGATAGGTCAACCAGACTGAAACCCAACAAGAATATACTAGACCTGAGGAGAGAAATGGAAGAAAGAGGCCAAGTGGATATATACAGGACACTCCACCCCCAGAAACCTGGATACACATTCTTCTCCAATGTACATGGGACATTCTCCAGGATAGACTACATGCTGGCACATAAAACATACCTCCATAATATCAAGCGGATAGAAATTTTGCAGACTACCTTTGCTGACCACAAGGCTCTGAAATTATTTGTGAATTCCAAAGGGACTCAGAAGAAAAACCTTAACACCTGGAAGTTAAACAGCCTCATACTCAATAACCAGTGGGTCCGAGATGAAATCAAGGAGAAAATCAAAAGGTTCCTGGAAACAAATGACAATAAAGGCACAAACTATCAGAACTTATGAAACACAGCAAAAGCAGTACTGAGAGGAAAATTTATAGCTTTGCAAGCACACATCAGGAAGGAAGAAGGAGCTTACCTGAGTAGCTTAATGACACAGCTAATAGAACTAGAAAGTGCTCAACAAAAGAACCCAAAAATAGGAAGACAGAAGGAAATAACAAAGCTGAGAGCAGAAATCAACGAAGTGGAAACCCAAAAAACAATCCGAAAGATCAACGAAAGCAGAAGTTGGTTCTTTGAAAAAAATAAAAAAAATTGACAGACCACTGGCAAACCAAACAAAGAAAGAGAGAGAGAGAAACTTGATAACTCATATTAGGAATGAAAAAGGAGAGATCACTACTGATATGACAGAGATTCAAAGGGTAATCAGAAACTACTTTGAGAAACTCTACGCCACTAAAAATGAGAACCTGGAAGAAATGGATAAATTCTTGGACTCTTATAATCTTCCACGGTTGAAGGAAGAGGATGTAGCATATCTAAACACCCCCATCACCATTGATGAAATTAAAACGGTAATCAAATGTCTGCCGAAAAACAAAAGCCCAGGCCAGGATGGATTCACTAATGAATTCTTTCAAACTTTCCAAGAGGAACTACTACCAATCCTGGCAAGACTCTTTCATGAAATTGAACAAATGGAAACACTTCCAAATAGCTTTTATGAAGCCAACATCACCTTGATACCTAAACCAGACAGAGATGCTACAATAAAAGAAAATTACAGACCAATATCGCTGATGAATGCAGATGCAAAGATCCTCAACAAAATCCTGGCAAATAGGATCCAATGCCTCATTAAGAAGATCATCCACTACGATCAAGTAGGTTTCATCCCAGGAATGCAAGGATGGTTTAACATCCGTAAATCAATCAACATCATACACAACATCAATAACAAGAAAAATAAAAACCACATGATCATATCAATAGATGCAGAGAAAGCATTTGATAAGGTCCAACACCCATTCTAGATCAAAACTCTCAGCAAGATGGGAATGGAAGGAACCTTTCTCAATCTAGTTGAAGCCATCTACCACAAGCCAACGGCAAATATTATCCTCAATGGAGAAAAACTAAAAGCCTTCCCTCTAAATTCTGGCACAAGACAAGGCTGTCCTCTCTCACCACTCCTATTCAACATAGCACTGGAAGTACTCGCTATAGCGATTAGGCAAGAAAAGGATATCAAGGGAATCCAGATAGGAAAGGAAGAAATCAAGCTCTCACTGTTTGCAGATGACATGATACTCTACTTAGAAAACATTAAAGACTCTACCAAAAAGCTTCTAGAAACAATAGACTCATATAGCAAGGTGGCAGGCTACAAAATTAATACACAAAAATCAATGGCCTTCTGTACACCAATAGTAATAAGGAAGAAATGGACATTAAGAAAACAACCCCATTCACAATAGTGCCACACAAACTCAAATATCTTGGAATCAACTTGACAAAAAATGTGAAGGACCTATACAGAGAAAACTATAAAACTCTGCTCCAAGAAATAAGAGAGGACACGCGGAAATGGAAATGCATACCCTGCTCATGGATTGGCAGGATTAACATCATCAAAATGGCAATACTCCCCAAGGCATTATACAGATTTAATGCTATCCCTCTAAAGATCCCCATGACATTCTTCAAAGAAGTGGATCAGGCACTTTTGAAATTCATTTGGAACAATAAACACCCTCGAATAGCTAAAGCAATCACTGGGAAAAAGAATATGGGAGGAATTACTTTCCCCAACTTTAAACTGTACTACAAAGCAATAGTTATCAAAACAGCATGGTATTGGAATAAGGACAGGCCCTCAGATCAGTGGAATAGGATTGAATACTCAGAAAATTTTCCCCAGACATACAATCAACTAATTTTTGATAAAGGAGCAGGAAACCCTAAATGGAGCAGGGAAAGCCTCTTCAACAAGTGGTGTTGGCACAATTGGATAGCTGCTTGCAAAAAATTGAACTTAGACTTCCAGCTATCATCATGTACGAAGGTAAAATCCAAATGGATTAAAGACCTCGATATCAGCCCCAAAACCATAAGATATATAGAACAGCACATAGTCAAGACACTCCAGGACATTACAGGCATCTTCAAGAAGGAAACTGCACTCTCCAAGCAAGTGAAAGCAGAGATTAACAGATGGGAATATATTAAGCTGAGAAGCTTCTGCACCTCAAAGGAAATAGTTCCCAGGATACAAGAGCCACCCACTGAGTGGGAGAAACTATTCACCCAATACTCATCAGATAAGGGGCTAATCTCCAAAATATACAAGGCACTGACAGAACTTTACAAGAAAAAAACATCTAATCCCATCAAAAAATGGAGAGAAAAAATGAACAGACACTCTGACAAAGAAGAAATACAAATGGCCAAAAGACACATGAAAAAGTGCTCCACATCACTAATCATCAGGGAGATGCAAATCAAAACAACGATGAGATACCACCTCACACCACAGAAAATGGCACACATCACAAAGAATGAGAATAAACAGTGTTGGTGGGGATGTGGAGAGAAAGGAACTCTTATCCACTGCTGGTGGGAATGCTGCCTAGTTCAACCTTTATGGAAAGAGATATGGAGATTCCTCCAAAAACTGGAAATCATGCTCCCATATGATCCAGCTATACCACTCCTATGAATATACCCTAAGAACACAAAAATACAGTACAAAAACCCCTTCCTTACACCTATATTCATTGCAGCACTATTTACCATAGCAAGACTCTGGAAACAACCAAGATGCCCTTCAACAGATGAATGGCTAAAGAAACTGTGGTACATATACACAATGGAATATTATGCAGCTGTCAGGAGAGATGAAGTCATAAAATTTTCCTATACATGGATGTACACGGAATCTATTATGCTGAGTGAAATAAGACAGAGAGAGAGAGAAAAACGCAGAATGGTCTCACTCATCTATGGGTTTGAAGAAAAATGAGACATTCTTGCAATAATAATTTTTAGACACAAAAGAGAAAAGAGCTGGAAGTTCCAGCTCACCACAGGAAGCTCACCACAAAGAGTGAAGAGTTTTATTAGAGAAATAACTACATTTTGAACTTTCCTAATAATGAGAATGTATGAGGGAAATGGAGAGCCTGTTTAGAGTACAGGCAGGGGTCAGGTGGGGAGGAGGGAGACTTGGGACATTGGTGATGGGAATGTTGCACTGGTGATGGGTGGCGTTCTTTACATGACTGAAACCCAAACACAGTCATGTATGTAATGAAGGTGTTTAAATAAATAAAATAAAATAATCAAAATTAAAAAAAATAAAAACTAAAACTACACATAATCCCACCACTTAACACTTTCAGTTATTAAATGAAAAAATATCCTTTCTGAATTTTATTGTTCATTCTCAGTCCATAATGATACTTATTTTTCTTCAATCCTCCAGTTTGTAGGATGATGGCCTCAGATAAATTATTATCCATCTAAAATACATCCTACTAGGAAAAATTATTCTAGAACAAAAAACTGGGCAATGAAACTCCAAAAAACTTTGGTTTGTAGGTTCCTGTTTCAGTGTCTTAAAATGCACCATAATTCACCCAAATGGGTTGGTTCCATGAATGCACCATGATGAGTTACAGGCCATACCAGATAGCATGAGGGTTCATATTAGCCAAGGGAACTATGAACACTAACAATTAAGTAAAAAGGATCTTTTACCCCTTTTTTATAACTACTTTTCCCTTTATATTTACTCCTTTAAATACAGAAAATGAGAAGGGAAGTAGATGGGAAAAGAAAACAATAGATGACTGTTCCCTTTCTCCTCTAATTTCTACTCAAAAGATGAGGTCTGGACAAGAATTGAAAATTTCTGAATTCAGAATGAGATTGAAGCTTTGATTTAAACTAGTGAACATTTGTAACTGAAAATAATATATTAATTTAGCACCTTTCTTTTTCTTCAAATCATTTTTCAATATTTTGAAGGGTTTTGTCCTTAAAATTATGTACTCCTGAGGCCCGAGTGGTGGCCAAATGGTAGGGCATTTGCCTTGCACATGGTAATGTAGGATGGACCATGGTTTGATCCACCGGGCATTTTATATAGTCCCCCAAGCCAGGAGTGATTTCTGGTTGCATAGCCAGGAGTAACCCCTGAACATCACCGGGTGTGGCCCAACCCCAAATCACAACCCCAATGTCATATATGTGCTGTTTGTTTTCAGTTTCTATCTGTTTGTTATTATATTTGTGATTTGGAATAGAAAGGCATCTTTTGTTTTGTTTTGGGGCCACACCAAACAGTGCTTAGAGATTACTGTTCGGGGTTGTCAGGGGCCCATATGAGATGCCAGTGATCAAATATTAGTCAGTAGCATTCAAGGCAAGAGCCCTCCCCACTGTGCTATCATTCCAGCCCCAGGAAGGCTATGTTTGGGTTACAAATGACATAAACCATTTTAATATGACTATAAGTCAATTATTAACTACAAAGGTAGAAGCAAGGAAGTCAAAAGCTAAGAATAGGTTGATATTAGAGGTTTAAACATGATCAGAACTAATTTATTTAGCATTACTATTTAAATTTTGTCAGTGAATTAAATAAAAATCTTACATAATCAAGTGCAGATTAAGTTCCTCAACATATTTCCTGGAAATGAATGCCTCTCCAGGAGCCAGCGCAATAGTGCATTAGGTAGAGTATTTGTCTGCATGTGTCTCACCTGGGATTGATCCCTGACATCACATATGATCCCCCAACCCCTCCCAAGGTGATTCCTGAATGCAGAACCTGAAATAACCCCTGAACATCACTATGTTTGGCCCCCAAAGTGCACAAACAAAAACAAACAAACAAAAGAGTCAAAAGAATGCCTCTTCATTTGTGGACCAGTCAAACTAAAGAAATATTTTGACTTACGTTAGAGATAGGACAAGCAGTGGGTATGTTACAGACATTATAACCTTTGAAGAGGAAACACAAAATGCCAATATATATATATATATATATATATATATATATATATATATATATATGACCTATTCAGAGTAGTTTGTAAACCCAGCTGTAAAGTCCTGTAAGGAGTTAAAACCTGGGAATATTGATCCACAGTTCTCAATTTTTCAAGTACTCCTCATGCCTCAGAATCAACAGCATCTGAGGTTGATCTTAAAAATTGAAGGGGTGACCAATTGTTGCTAGAAAACCTAGTTAAGGAGTAATCTGTTGGGAAGTTTGGTGATTATTTTGGGTTCCTTTAATATTGCTATCACTACTATTAAAGTCAATGGGAAACTAATTAGAACTGCTCTTAGACCAGAAGCTTCCTGAACGAAGAATTACATCAGGTTAAGAACTAGGTGAAAATGATATATGGAATGGGTGGTAGAAGATGGTACCACATTTTCTACTTGATATACCTGTGCTTGTGTATATATGTACAATTATTTTTTTCAGGCAGTTATATTGTAAAAGTTCACCATGTGCAGTGAATGAACTAATAACAAGTCATTGTTCCTAGAGAAAAACACAGGTAGACAAGAATTCCCAGTCACAGCTTTCTCAATCAACAACTGTTTTGTGCATGCACTTCTGCTTAAAAAATGCTTCTTAAAATGTTATTGATTCTTTGACATTGACTTTAAAGCCAACAGCACTATAATTCATGTGCAAATGAAGCACATCTAATACACCTATTTCCTCTGTATAAAGCATTACAATCTTTCACATAAATAATAGTTGAGAGCATTTTTGGGGTATTTTAGAGGAATTTTTATTTGGGGAAGCTTTGCAAGTTCAGTTTGTTCTTCTGAGATACTCAGCCGACTGAGTTGGAAGGTTCAATGCTCAGACCTAATACTACAGTTCTGGGGTCATTTTTAAAAACTGAGGTCACAGGGCCGGAGAGATAGCACAGCGGTAGGGTGTTTGCCTTAGATGCAGAAGGACGGTGGTTTGAGTCCTGGCATCCCATATGGTCCCTGGAGCCTGCCAGGAGCGATTTCTGAGCATAGAGCCAGGAGTAACCCTTGAGCACTGCCAGGTGTGACCCAAAAAAAACAAAAACCAAACCAAACCAAAACAAATTGGGGTCACTAGTTTACAATATTATATGTTTTAGGAATTTTTTCATATCTCTTCAATTGTTTGTTACCTAACCATGTTCACCACTAAAATACCAATATTCCTCTATCACTTTTTATTGCACCTATATATTTTTTGATTCCGCTCTACTTCTTTACCCCTCTGTCAGTCAGTCTGGAGCTAGGACCCAAGGGTTTGGGTTTTTTCTAGTTTGTCCTAATCTGTTTCTTTGCATTGTTTCCTTAGATCTCACAAATAAGTGAAACCATTCACATTTGTCTTTTTCCTTTTATTTATTTCACTTAGCACAATCCATTCCAGGTCCATTACTGTTGTTCAATGGAAAAATTTATCTTTCTTATAGTTGAATCATATTCCTTTGTGCTTATAAATTACATTTAAAAAAAGCTTATGTTGTTGAGTGTTTTATATGTTTTTCTATCTTGACATAAAGAGCTACAATGAGCATAGCAGTGCTTTTATTTTTTAAAATCAGCGTTTTTATATTATTTTCTGTTTGTCTGTTTTTTGGGCAACATCTGGCAGTACTCAGGGGTTATTCCTGGATCTGTGTTCAGAAATCACTCCTTGCAGGCACAGGGGACCATATAGGATGCCAAGGATCAAACCCAGGTTAGTTCTGGGTCAGCTGAGTGCAAGGCCTTCCACTATGCTATTACTCTAGCTCATTTTTATATTCTTTAGATAGATCCCTTTGAATGAGTTGTTGGATTGTATTATAACTCAGAATTTAGCTTTTTGAAAAACTTCCATTCTGTTTTCTAAAGACTGGACAGTTGACATTCCTATCAACATTGCCACCAGTTCCTTTTTCTCCACACCCTTGCCAGCGCTAGTTTTTTTTTTTTTTTTTTTTTTTGACAGGGGCCATTCTCAAAGATGTGAGAATATATGTTACTTCAGATTTGATTTGGATTTTCCTGACAATGTGAATATTTTTAAAATGTGCTTTGGGGGGGTGCATGTCACACCTAGATTTGCTCAAGCTCACTCCTGGTTCTGTGCTTAGGGATTACTCCTTGGATGTTGAGGGGCTACAAGGGGTTTTGGTTTGTTTTTGTTTGGGTCACACCCTGCAGAGCTCAGGGGTTACTCCTGGCTCTGCACTCAGAAACTGCTCCTGGCAGGTTTGGGGATCATATGGGACTTTGGGAATCGAACCACTGTCCATCCTGGGTTGGCTGTGTGCAAAGCAAACACCCTACCTCTTCTATCTCTCCGGACCCTTATATGGAGTTTTTGGATCAAACCTGGATCTATTACCTGGAAGGCAAGCACCATTCCAACTGTACTCTTGCTCTGGCCCCTTCATGTGTCTTTATTTTTTTTTTTTTGTTTGTTTTTTGTTTTTTGTTTTTTGTTTTTTTTTTTGGGCCACACCCGTTTGATGCTCAGGGGTTACTCCTGGCTAAGCGCTCAGAAATCGCCCCTGGCTTGGGGGACCATATGGGACACCGGGGGATCGAACCGCGGTCCTTTCTTGGCTGGCGCTTGCAAGGCAGACACCTCATCTCTAGCGCCACCTCGCCGGCCCCCCCTTCATGTGTCTTTAGCCATCTGTACATCTCTTGGAGAAATGTCTATTCCATTCTTCTACCTGTATTTTAAGTGAATATTTATTTTTGTTTTTGAAGTTTTTAATTCATTATAATTTGGGTTTAAGCTCCTTATAGGATATGATGTATAAGTATTTTCTCTAAATATTTACTGTATTTTTTTTCACTTAATGAGAATTTATTTTATTTTACTGAAACCACTGTGATTTACCAAGTCCTTCATAGATGGGTTTCAGACATACAATGAATCAGGGCCAATCCACCACCAGTGTCGGCTCCCCTCCACCAATGTTCCTCAATGTTACCACTCCCCTGCCCTCAGCCTGCCAGTATAACAGGCCCATTTTAAATTTAGATAGTTGAGGTTTGGGTTTCTTAATTTCATTGTTGTTGCCTTTGGCTTGGATATTTAGCTCTGTCCCTTTTTAACATTAGCCATTCACCCTAGACCCTAGACCCCTAACCCCCGTTCTTTCATATTTCTATTTCTCCTCTTTCACTAAGTTTATTTCCTTCTCCTCTATTCTCTGGGGCTAAGAATGTTTGAGACAACTCCCATTTAGACCATTGCATTTCTTCATGCAGTTATTCTAAATACCACATATAAGTGATATCATTCTGTATTTGACTTATTTAATTTAATATAGTATCTTCCAGTTCTATTCATGTAGCTGCAAATTGCATGATTGCATCATTCCTTACAGTTATGTAGTATTCCGTTGTATATATGTACCATATCTCCATATCTTCATGATCCATTGTCTGCTGTTGGACGTCTAGGTTATTCCAAGTCTTGGCTATTGTACTGAGTGCTGTAATAGCTAGTAGTGTGCATACATTCTTTTGGATGAATGTTTTTCTGTCCTGAGGACAGATACCCAAGAGTGGGATTGCTGGGTCATATGACAGATTGATTCTTACTGAGAATTTACAGTGTATTGAGAATTCTTCATGCTGTATTCCCTAGGAGTTGGACCAGGCAGCTTTCCCACTAGCAGTGGATGGTTTCCTTTCTCACCACATCCCTGCCAACAGAAATTGTTCCCTTAATGAGAATTTCTATAGGCTGTGTACTTTTTAGTCTGCTTGCAAGGCAGACACCTTACCTCTAGCGCCACCTCACCAGCCCCGAAATGTGTTAATAAATTTGTATCTCATTATTTAAATTATAGAAGGTGTTAACTAAGAAATTGGTTTTCCTGAGAAAAAGGTTAGCACTTTTTTTCGGGGTGGGGTGGGGTGGGGTGGGTTTCTGCATCAACCTAGAGACACTCAGGGATATTCCTGGCTCTGAAATCAGACATCACTCCTGGCAGGCTTGGGGACTATAGGGCCAAGGATTGAACCTAGCTTGGCCACATGCAAGGCAAATGCCCTACTTACTTTGCTATCTATCTGGCATCAAGATTAGTGCTTTCAGTTGTAATTGAGATGGTTGTCATCAATAGCCTGAAGTATAATTTCATCATTCTTTGTATTTATAAATTAAGTATGGCTTAAGTTTGATGTCTGTTAAGAAAAGGACTATAATGGCTACACACTATCCATTTCATGAGCAATGACATTACTGAAATAGTAGGTAGGTACTGCTCAAAAGTATTTGAAAACATAATTAAAGCTCCCAGTAAGTTGTTGTTAAGAACTTGACTCTAGAGAATCTGGGCCTGACTTAAGTTTAGACCCTACATACTTATTTGAGGTCTTGGCAGAGAAGAAATCCACCCTATAAACTGTACCTACAGTTCAAGTTGTTAAGTTTGACTTTCTTCATGATCTGACTTTTCTGACTGGGACCCTATGGAACTCCCACAACCTGTGCAAAATAAATGCTTGGAATATATACTTACAGAAACATCCAACTTAATCCTATGGGTCCTCCTGATCTCATTCCTCAGTTCAGAATTTTAAAATAAAAAGTATTGATCCTATCAGGTGATTAGAAGGGAAAATGAAAAAGGCAGTGGTCACAATGCATAGGGTTGTGCAGAGACTATCTGGACTAACAAACATATTCTCCATATCATGTGCCTAGGTTTCCATCTGAGCAGACTGCGTTATTTTTTAAAAATGTTTTCTTCTTACTATTCTGTGTCCTTTGACCTGAGCACTCTTTCCTGTTTAAGAAAGAACTAGAGATACTATCACTTTCAAAATATTTATTTAATCTGTTGTTTCTCTCTAGAATAAACTTACTTTAAATTCTTCTTCATATGTTCCTTTTTTTTTTTGTTTTTTTTTGGGCCACACCCATTGATGCTTAGGGATTACTCTTGGCTATGCGCTCAGAAATTGCTCCTGGCTTGGGGGACCATAGGGGACGCTGGGGGATCGAACCGCAGTCTGTCCTAGGTTATCGCTTGCCAGGCAAATGCCCTACCGCTTGCGCAGGTGCTCTGGCCCCATCTTCTCCATATGTTCTAACTAGAGCTTGAATCACATCCTGCCCGCCTGATTCTTTGTTCTGGCAAAAACCTGCAGCTGACTACTGCTTCAGGACTATGCTTTATGTGTTGGTTAGCCAAAGATGAGCAGCATATGAAGTAGAGTTCTTGAGTCTATTCTTTCTTTTCCATTCTAGGCAATGTAGTGTGGTATGTGACTGAATTCAGCTCAGCAGAATGTGGGTAGAAGTGATATGAAGTTAAAGTTGTGGTCGTGGAGGTCCCCTCTGGAAGCACCTGGCCAGTGGGTCATAAGAGGGGCGTCCCGGCAGTCTTCCTTGTAGCACTGAGTCTAGGTTAGGAGGAAAGAGAGGGCATCGCCACAGTGCCACCATGCCCAAAGCAAAAGATACTCAAAGTGGGGGTTTTGTTAAGGCAGTTCCATCATTATTGAGTACAGCAAGGGTTTATATAGGGTAGAGAGATGAGGGACTAAGCACAGAAGTTTGAGGCTCCACCAAAGGAGTAATTCCATAAAGGGACAATGTTAACCGAACAGGTTAAACTTTAAAGGAAACTTTAAACTTTAAAGGAATCTATATATTTTAGATTGTCCTGTTTTTCTAGGCGGTTGGTGAGGTTGGCAAATATCTTGCCTTTGTAACAGGCCGCATTCTTTCACTCAGAGGGGGCAGGGACCGGAAATGCAAGGCTAGTGTAATGGGGGCTGCAACAAAAGTGATGGGACTTAAAAAAACCTCTTTTTGATATGGTCCCTGCTTTCATTTCTACCCTTGATGCCGTTAGCTTCGTTCCTCTGTCCTTTACAAATGTATTACATTAGACTTAATTCTCCCAGTGACAGTATCCTACTGTCTTCAGATATTTCAATTTAGGCAATTTGAAGTTTCCTCCATTTATGTGGGCAAGAGTTGAACCACGTCCAGTAGTATCAGGGAACCTTACATGGTGCTACAAATATATGTCAAGTGCCTTAAAATCTCTGTACTATATCTTTGGCCCTTGAATACCTTTTCTTTAAAATATAGTTATTACATGTTTGTGTTAGTTTGCCTGGTTTTTTTTAAATATAATGTTTATTTAGATCATAGTGGTTTACATGTTGTTGACAATAATATTTTAGTTAAATATTTACATAACATCAGGGGGGATTCCCATCACCAAATTGTCCTCCCTACACCTCCGTTTTTGTCCTATCTCCTGTATCCTCTTCCCTCACCCCCAGGGCTGCTAGAATATGTGGTCCCCTATGTACCTATCCTACTACATAGTAGTCTTGCATCTGATTGATCTAGGTGTCTCCCTAATTTCCCCCTCTAACTGGGAGGCAGGCCTAGCTAGTTAAATTTATGTGGTTTGGTTTGAAGAAGATAAAAGTAGTAAACTGGGGTAAAAGTCTAATACTCCAAAAGTGGGCAAAGTCCTTCTAGAGGCTTTTATCATCGATTTGAGGGGTGAAGGAGAAACAAGAAAATGAAACATTCCATCAGTACAAAAAAAAAAGTGTCCAATATCCAGTGAGGACTCCAACAATAATGGTAAGCACCACACACACACTAAAAAAACAAAAACAAAAACAAGAAAAAAAACCCCACCATGGTCTTGAGATAAGAAACATGACATAGCCCATAAAGAAAGAGAAGAAAAGAAGAGAAAAAAAATAGGTATATCTGGGGACAACAGCTTCAATAACCACACCCAAACAGAGAAATCGACCAAAAAGAGTTAGGTAAGTAATAATAATAATAATAAATGAAAGTAAAAAATAATATATAAAAAGTAAACAATGTTTTGTGCTTTTTTTTTCCCCTCCTGCCTTGGCACAGTAAATATTGGGGTCATTCGAAAAGGAATTCACTTGGCCTGAGAGTTATGGGTTTCTCCGTCCTTGGCGTATATTGTCATGGGGTCAGCTATAGACTGTTCAGGATCATTTACTCTCCCGGTGGTCTTTTGTCGTGTTTGGAAGACTTCTGTTCTATTCTGGGTGGTACAATCAGACCTCTGTGTCTAGAGATCTCGGTGTCTGTACAGATTCAGGGTTGGGACTTATGATGACGTCAGTCTTTGTGATACAGGAGTTCTGTTCCCTCAGTGTCATTTTAATCCATCTTCTGTGGTTGGTGGTCTTGGTCTTTGCACTGTACCTAGGATGGCACTTAGGATAGCATCTTTCTTTGTGCTTCCAGAAGCCAGATTCCATTACAATTGTCTCTGCTAGACCTTTGGAAGTGGGGTACATGGTTGTTGTGCAGGTCGTATTTCAAACCCTAGACTAGGGCTTTTTTATTGGTCCCACGGTGTATACCGTCTGGTTGGTTCTAGCAGCCAGTCATCTGTAAATCGCGATCTTGGCTTTTGGATCTACCATAGCGTGACAAGTCTTCTGATTTTGTCTTATTGTTAGCTGGTAAAGTAGGGTAACCTGCTCTTAGGTCAAGTTGTTCCCATTTTCCTCGTTTTCAGGATATCATATTGGAGCTGGGACTTGTTGGTGACCCTGCCGTATTAAGGCTGTCCTGGCTGGGATCAGTTTCTTGTAGTTGTCGTGGAGAACTGTGCCGTTTCTATGTCTGGGATCCAGGGTACAAGGCTGGACGGATGGTATCTAATCACCTAAGGTCTAAGTTGATTCCACATGACATTTTTTCGAGGAAGGAGATATCCCTGTATTGTAAACAACTATGAGTTCCCATCTCTAGTAGATAGGAGCTCTTTTTTGTATGTAATATTCCCCCCCCCTTTTTTTTTTGCAGGGGGAAATGGCGCTACATTATATTGTCGTTGCATTTAGGGGTGGACAAAGGGGAAAACAAAAACAAGTCACATACCCAGAGAAGGTAAAATATATATATATATATATATATATATATATATATATAAATATATGTATATATAGGAATAAAATATATGTGTTCACATATGTATAAGTAGGACAGACATTTAAAAATATATAGTAAAAAACAAAACAAACAAACAACAACAACAAAAAACAACAAAATAAAGAAGTATTTAAAGGACCAAAGTGATGCAATAGACTACTTTACATTTGGGGAAAAGCAAGTAAAGAGGTGGTGTAATACAGGTCTTATGCTTATGTTAGAAGTACAGTTTTTCCCATTGTCTTTTGGGTTTTTCTTGTGGTGTGTGGGTTCCCAGGCACCTTTCCATCACGCCCCCTGACCTTCAGATTGGCAAAAGTTTTGCGGCAGGGAGGTCCTGGAAGAGATCTTGCATTGGGGCTACTTTTGGGAGTAAGACGAGTTTCAATTAACAGTCCATGTTAGGGGGGGTTGATAAAGAGGGCCGCGCAGCATGCGTCTGCAGGGGAATTGGCTGCCTTTTCTTGTAGGAGACGAGGTGTGGGTTTGTCTGGGTGTCCCTTCGCTTGGGTGCTGGGTACTGGTTCGTTGGGGTAGGAGGTCGATCTTGTTGCCTAATAGATTAAGGACTGAGGGTGAAGAGTTTTAATATGGTGGGAGGTCTGGATGGGATTGAGGGGTGGAGGGATAGTTGAATTTTCGGAGGGGGGAAAGGGTAAGTTATATGGAAGGGGTAGGAAGGGAGAAAAGAGAAAATACATTAGAAAGAAAGGGAGAAGAGAAAGGATAGAAAGTAAAGAAAAGAATAGAAAAGAAGAAAATAAAAAAGAAAGTGGTGAGAAGAGAGGAGAGAATAGCAAGGGAATGCTAGTTTGCTTGAATGTGTTCGATGAGTAGAGCATGTAGTTTGAGTCTGTACGTCGCTGTTACTGCTTCGGTGGTCTGACTGGTCACGTGCTTCAATCCCTAAAAGAAGGTATAACCTAGAGATAAAGTGTATGTTAAAGAGTTTTCTCGGGGCCATATCGTAGTGCAAACTAGGTATGGTATCTCGTGTGGTATCCCGAGCTGCCATCTTAGCTTGTCTGCCCTTTGTATCCAAGAACACCTGTGGACAGAAAAGCTGAGAGGTTAATTTAAATATAGTAAGATAGAGGCATTAATACGTAGTGTTATGGGATGTTTCCATTGGAGTCAGTGGTTTGCCATGATATTCTTTACCTGTGTTCCTATATACGATCTCTAAGGGATTATTGTGGGCCATTGTTGTAGAAGGTTGATTACATACCTGTTCTCTCTATGCTGCTGTTTCTGGTGTTGCTGTTTTCTTTGTGGTATAATGTGTAGTCAAGAGCTTGCGTTGATCCTTTTTCATGTATTTTGGGGACTGTTCCCAGGTATATGTTGACTATTCCAGTGTTTGGAGTTTCTACCCTGTTAGACCCTGTTATTTGATTAAGTATTAGTTGTGTTTGAGATGTATGTTCTATGTGCTTCAGAATAGTGCTACCATTCTGTTTATCTTTTGTCTTCTGACTTACTTCGTTTAACATAATATGATCTAGGTCCATCCACGTTGCTGCAAAATCTGTGATTGTATCATTTCTGACTGCCATGTAATATTCCATTGTGTATAGATACCACATCTTAATGATCCATTCATCTGTTGTTGGACATTGCGGTTGGTTCCAAGATTTGGCTATTATACTGAGTGCTGTGATAAATAGTGGGATGCACACGTATTTTGGAATGAATGTTCTTCCAACTTGGGGGTATATACCTAGGAGTGCAATTGCTGGGTCAAATGGGAGCTCAATTCTGAGTTCTTTGAGCACTCTCCAGACTGTTCTCCATAGGTGTTGGACTAGGGGGCATTCCCACCAGCAGTGGATGAGAGTTCCCTTCATACCGCATCCCCGCCAACAAAGATTGTTCTCAGTATTTTTGATGTGAGCCATCCTCACTGGTGTAAGGTGGTATCTCATTGTTGTCTTGATTTGGATCTCTCTGATGATGAGTGAAGGTGAGCATTTTTCATGTGTTTGTTTGCCTGTTTTTTTCTTTATTTTTTTTGACTACACAGGTGCTGCTCAGGAATTATTCCCAAGTCTGCACTTAGCTTCATGCAAGGCAACTGGCTCACCTCCTGTACTATCTATCACTCTGGTTCACATATTCCACTTATTTTTAAGTTTTTTTTTTTTATCACATCTGGTAGTGCTCAGGAGATCATTCTTGTCAGGGCTCAGTGAATCACATGAGATGTGGAAGACTGAGCCCAGGTTGGCAGTGTGTCAGGCACGTACCCTACCTATTATAGTTTTCAATCCCTTGTTAAAATTTTTAGAAAAAATTAATTTGGAGTTTGCAGTATGTGATTAATTTAATATTAAAATTGATGTTCATATTTTTATATTTATCATGTAAATATCCTAATATCCAAAATGTAAAATTGTTGGCTGCATGCAAATGCATGTTATAAACTGAGATAACAAATTTCTTTCAGTAAGATTATATTAAGAGTTTTGTCAGTAGAGTGCAAAATGAAGAATGTTTACATACATGCCCAAATTGATTATTTTCTCTTTATCTTCTCATTTTATTTTGTCTTCTCATTTACAGTTTGGGAAAAAAATTCAAATTATACTTGTATTTGTGTTCAGGTATAAATTATAAAACTGATATAAACTGAATAATAAAACAAAGGAGTTTCAATTACAAAAGGTGGGCTTGGGGACTGGAGTGGTGGCGGAGTGGTAGGGCATTTGCCTTGCAAGCAGCTGACCCTGGATGGACCATGGTTTGATCCACTGGCATTCTACATAGTTCCCCAAGCCAGGAGCAATTTCTGGGTGCATATCCAGGAGTGAACCCTGAGCATCACCTGGTATGGTCCTCCCAAAAATCCCAACCCTGCAAAAATAAACCTAAAAAACCCTGAAAAGTGGGCTTGCTTTAGCTTTGTGTTTTTTTGTTTGCTGTGAAATGAAAAATTTATGATAGGGATAAAAATATAATCCATGTAATTTTATTATTATTTATGTAATTTATTATTTATAACATAAAATAGAAAATAAAGTTCATGAAAGGTTATTGAGCTGTCAAAATATTTCAGTTTCAGCCACAAAGTATTTTGACCTAGAAATATTTTTTGTGTGTATATATATATATACACACACATATATAAATATATAACAAATAAATCTATTACTTGTACAGCTCACCTTAAATTTATTTATTTATTTATTTGTGTTTGGGCTATACCCGGTGGTGCTCAGGGGTCACTCCTGGCTCTGCGCTCAGAAGTCGCTCCTGGCAGGCTTGGAGACCATATGGAATGCCGAGGATTGAATCGGGGTCCATCTCAGGTCCACGCAAGGCAAACACCTTACTGCTGTGATATCATTCCAGCCCCACCTTAATTTTAGATAGTCAACTAGCCTGGGTAAAAAAATGCAGTGCAAGTGGATCAATCCTATTGGCAAAAACTTCCCCAAATCATTAAATAGTTTGTAACACAGTTTCAAGATACAGCATACAATCAGGATTTAGTCTATAGTTCTAAATATTTACCATTCAACTCACATGCTTAAAAACTGCATTTCTTCTACAACTGAGTTTTTGAGCAATGTTATTAGTCTCAAAATTATGGTGCTAATATTGCAAATCACAATATGTGTGTGAAGAAAGAGAGAAGAGATGTGAGAGAGAAGAGAGAGAAAAGAGAGAAGAGAGAGATGTGAGAGAGAAGAGAGAGGAGAGGAGAGGGAAGAGAGAGAGAGGAGAGAGAGAGAGAGAAAGAGAGAGAGAGAGAAAGAGAGAGAGAGAGCTGCCACAGAAGCAGGAGGGGGAAAGGGGAAGAGTAGGAGGGAAACTGGGGACATTTCAATGTTCTGCACTGGGAGGCAGGAAATGTGCACAGGTGAAGCGATAGGTAATAGGTGTTGGAACATTGAATGACAAACTAAATTATGAACAATATTGTAACTGTACATCTCTGTAATTAAATTAAAAACTTAATTAAAATGATGTTGCTTCAAAAATTAACTTCTAAGTTAATATTCTAATTCGATAGTTATCTTGATATCTTTGCAAATCAGTATGTGTTACAGATATCACTGATGTCCATTGTTTGTTGGAAGCATACTCAAAGAACTGTTAATAAATTATCAAGGGAAAAAAGTCAGCTTTTTTTGTAGAAAGCATCATTTTAAGTATGGTTTTTGGGCCACACCCAGCAACATGCAAGGGTTACTTCTGGCTGTGCACGCAGAAATTACTCCTGGTAGACTTGGGGGACCAAATGAGATGCCAAGGATTGAACCCAAGCTGGCCATATGTAAGGCAAATGCCTTATTGACTGTGCTACTGCTCTGGCCCTTATCATTTTAAGTTTGTTAAGCAAATACTTGAAGCAGATATGGGATTGTAAAGTTTTGTAGTTCACTTTTAGGGATTTAAAAAATGCTATTATTAATATATATGAACTCATAAATCTAAAATTCATGAAACAAAAATATTAGAGTGTTCATTCTAAATTTCCTTTAAGAATTACATAGCATTAACTTTATTTCTTTTTAAAAGTTCATTTTAAAGACTAACCATTTGAAATTTAGGGACAAATGAAAATCACTTAACAATTAAGTATATTTGCTTTTCTCATCATTTTCAAGATAATTAGATATAAAGTTAAAAGTATGAATTTAGGGGCCAAAGAGATAGTACATTGGGAAGATATTTGCCTTGCCTTAAACATGGTTGACTTGGGTCTGATCCCTTGCATCTGACACAGTATGGTTCCCTGAGCCTGCCAAGAGTAATTCCTGAGTGCAGAAACAGTAGCAACCTCTGGGCACTGCTAGGTTGGCCCCCAAACAAAAACAAAAGGCATAAATTTAAACTTGGATTTTAATTTATGATGTATGACTCAGGAAAAAATGCTGTTATTTAATGGTACTAAGTAATCTACCATTTATTACCAGTTAACAATTACAGAAACAGGAAGGGCTATAAAGAAATCTCAACAGGAAACTAAGAATTGGGGCTTTTATTTATTAAAAAAACAGAACAGAGGTTGACACTGGTAATGAAACATTGTATGTCTAAAACTCAACTATGAATAACTTTGTAAATCATAATTCTTTAAATAATTTTTTAAAAATTTAAAGAAAATTTACATGAAAAATAGAGTGAAAAGGCAACATAGAGTTAAAGGTTTAAGACACATATCAGAGCCATCAGAAGCAGGGCAGGTGGAATTTAATGACTAATTGAAAGCTAAATCAATAAAGTCAAAGATGACATTAAAGTGGAGTTTGGGACAGAATCATAAAAACTTGAGTACATTAAATTTAAACTTTTCTTATCTACAGTTATGTTTACCTAAAGGGAATAGGAAACCATAACCAAGGTATTTTGATGTTATAAATTTTATTTTTCATGCTAAAATTTCAACAAATTTTATTTTGTCATACACAGTTCAAGAGTAATGGTTACAACTGAATTAAAAAAAAACAGCCTTTGGGGGCATTTCTAGTTACATTACAATCATATCATGTTGTTATATAAATAGCAACAATAGTTACAATTACAGAACTGCTGAGCTCAGCAATTTCATGTGTCCTGATGGAGATCACTACACAATGTAAACAATGTGCTATAACTGTCTCACAAACTATATGTTTATATATGTATATTTTTTTCCCTTCAAAAATTAGACTCAAGGGTCAGAATCTACCCATTTATACCAACATTCAAATATATAGCTGACCAAGCAGGTCAAGTCAGCAAGCGTTTTAAATAATATTACAAAGCCTTATTTAATTTTGTTATACAAGGAAAGATAAGCAAAATATACAAGGTATGGCTTGCTGATACTTTATGCCTCAAACAAAACATTACATAATGAAATTATGCATCTTTTGCAACTTGGCATTTTGTTTCATATCACACAGCAATTAAAATATGAACAGCACTTAAAGCACTTAGAATCACCCAACTACAGCTGATAGAATATCTCCCAGATTTCTAGTTTATAAAATTCTGGGGGAAAGTAGGACAATTTGAACTGTTAACAGTCTACATGGTAGTAATATTACCTCTTGGCCATTGGCCCAATACTAATCCATTTTTTTAGTATATAAAATATGCTGAAAACATTTCTCATAAACACATTTCAATTAATGTAATTACACAGAAGGCAACATTTCCTTCTATACAAGTAAATTTTGCTATGAAAAACTTTCCATATATCTGTTACTTTTATGGTGTATTTTTAGAGTTAATACAGACCATAATATATTTTCTAACTCAGAGTCTATGCTAATTATATCTAAGAACTACAAATGTAATTAGAATATTCAAATGAAAATTATACTTTTTATCCCTGTAGTAGCATTATAAATATCACTTGCTTTTATCCTATTAGGATAAAGTTAAAATCCATTGATAAATTTACATTTTAATCACAAATCACACAAATGTTAGTTCTAATTAGAAAATTTAAACATCTTATTTTTTTCTTTGAAATAAGTATTGAGTGATTTTTCATATTGTAGCATATTGCAAATACATTTTAATAAGAAAACTTTGAAAAGAAATAATACTGTAATCTTTATACCCTACCTTTTCTAACACATTTTTCCTTCAAAAGTCAAAGATAATACATCTAAAATTTGATTTCACACACACAAAATATCATCCTTATATTTGAGCTAAGTAGTTGGCTGATTAAGAAATCATAGTATTATGAAAAGTACATTTTGGCTTATAGCCTAATATATTAATTTAAAATTCAATTTATACTGCTTATCAAAGATGACTGCCTATGTATTTTTGTGAATTTCAATATTTTTAAATGAAAAAAATTTTAACAGGTAAATATGAATGTCTGAAAATTCAATATTACATCCTTTTTTATTGTACCAAATAAGTATAAATAATAATAGTATCTTTGAAAATATTATCAAAACAGTCTTGTAATATATTAAAATGGAACAAATATATTTTCATAAATGAAACTTATTAAAGGCTAGAAAATAATATGCCAACTGTAAATACAGTAATTATTAAGTCAAGGTTCTGGTTTGACTTTTGAGTTTGCCACTTTCAAGCTAATGCATAATATGTCAACTTTTCTAAAACTCAATTTCTTCAGGCCTGAGATGGGGAAAATGAAAATCGACCTCAAATGTTCTTAAAAATTAGAGAGTAATATTAGTAACTATTTGACATAGTAAGTAACCAGTAAGTACTGGCTATTAGTTATAATGAACAATGACTGACTTTGGGGTCAAGTATCTATTTTCAAGTTAGGACAATCATTATTATGAACAATTATTTTTTTCAAGAACTTTAAAATGCAAAGTAGGGAGGAAGAAACTTGGGAATAGGCCCAAACATCCTTTATTGCATTCTTTATATTACAAAAATGGTAAGGCTGAGAACCACAAAGGACTCATTGGGCAAATGTTTGAAGTCTCCTTAGTTGCCTTTACTGTGTTCTAGCAGTCATTTCTTATCTATTTTAATACCATACTAAGTCATTTGCAATTAACAACTCAGAATATCAGAAGTCATTTAGATTTTATTGCCAGTACTTAAAAAATAATTGCCACAGACCTAACAAATAATAAAAGCATAGACTACTGAGCACAAATAAAATCAAAAGATTTTACATATATGTACTATAGTAAAGGTAGTTACCAACTTCAATTTATTTGGTATTCAATATTTTTTCTCATTTCAAGTCTCAAATATGTTAATGACTTAATAATATCTATTCTAATATCATTTGTATACTTATTGGAATGATGGCTCCTAAATTTTAACAAAAAAATTTAAGCTATAGATTGTGTTTAAAATGGTGGTTTCTGACTTTTTTATACCTGAGAACTGGTACCTACCTGAGCACCAGTCCATGGACCACCAATTTATAAACACTAAGAATAAGATCACTGGTTTTCAATCTACTTTACACCTGTAGACTAGATCTTACAAACTAGAGCTCTATATGTATTTTACATGTGTTCACTTCCCATTAAAAATATTTCAGTTACCAATTTAATTACCTATGCCTTTGTCCATTAGTGTTTAGTTTTCACTATTAACTAGGTGAACTAGGTGAGCAATTTCTCTAGCTTTTAATCATATGAGACAATAGGAATTTTCTGACTTTTCAATGCATATCTTAAACTATTAAGAACAGATATAGGAGACAAAAATTTCTTTTAGGTTATGTCACCAAAGAACTATTTACTAACTATGTGATTTTCAGCATGAATTCAACTTCTCATGCCTCTCCTTACTCTTTTGAAGGTGTGGAAAGCTATTACCTTGTTTCAATCTAAGAACTGTGGAAAATCATATAAGAAAAGCACACCCAGAGAGCTCTGTTAATCGGTGTCTATTAACACACATAGGGCTTGGTATAGTATTGGATTTAGACAGAATGAACATTTTATTAAAGGTGTAATTTGAGATAAAGTTATACTTTGAATATCAGAAAAAAAAATCTCTGATGCCTTTATCAGGTATATGAAGAGCTAGATATGCCCCTGATTAGGTGTATTAAAATAGTTTTGGAAGCCCAAATATAAGTGATTGGTGATGTCATAGGAGTAGAAATTAGAGGCAAGAATTATAGGTCTACATCATTAATAATATAGCTATGGAAATATTTAATTTTCCTTTAATAAATTATTTTCCTTTAATAAATATAAATTTGAAAACTTAAAAACAAGACTTTAAAAGATAGCAGATGATGGAACAATAAGAATTGTCTAAAAGATACAAATAAAATCAGTATTTTAGCAGTTTTGAGTTACAAAGAATAGTCAAAAAATATACAAGGGAAAAAGGGAAGACTGAGTTTAATGGGTCAGTCTATACTAAATCTAAGGGGTGATTTTTCATTCAATAGTAAGGATGGATGAGCCAAGAATGGGAAACACTAATGAATAATGAATTCTACTCATTTAAAATGCTCGTTTGGAAAGAAAGCTCAACAGTGACCTGAGTGTATTCAAAGGCAGGAGGACTTAAAACAGTTCTAGTAAAATACAGCTTATTTTATAATTGAGAGAGTCAAATTGCTAAGTAGGCATGTTAGAGACATAAATTAGGCACTTTGGGGAGATTTGGGGTGGGGTTGAGGGTGGGGTGTAGGACCTGATTTCTGTCACTAGGAAAGAGAAATAAATTCTCAAGTCACACTTTTTTTTTTGGCATATCACAGTCAGACCCTATGCTCAGTAGTAGCATATAAATATTTGCAACTTAGTGAGAAGATAACACAGTTATAATAGAAAATGATACTGCAAACATAAAACACAAAATTTCATAGATTACATTTGAAACAACACTAAATAAATTCCAAACCCAAAGTAGAAAACTTTAAAACACAGAACTGTTAGAGGCATGTTATGTAATGTCAAAGTAAATAAAAGCTTAAAAACAGACTGAAGGTTTTACTTGGATAAAACCAGTGTTACAGTATTTTCTTGGATTATCTCTACCAAAAAAAAATTCTTCTTCTAAAACATTCATAAAATGAGATGGGTACAATTGAATAAACTATTTTTCAAAGTTTTTAGTATGAAAGTAACAAAATTAAAATTGGAGCATCAAAATGCTGCTTCAAATCAACTTAGTACTGCATTCATTAACTGGAACCATAGTCACATATTATAGGTTTCTGAATTTCATTTTCTTTTTTATTTTATCTTGAGTAACTTAATTTTGAACCTGAACCACTTTATTAGTATTTATTAAAGCTGTAAAAAAGGCATGCAGTTTATTTACAGTATTGTACATTTAATGAACAAAGATTACAGAAAATTTTCACAAAATTATAACTAATGTGGAAAGACATATAATACATTATTCAGGTATTTTTAAAAGTTTAGGTACAGGATTTGCAAAGATTATTTTGGTTTCTAAGTGTTAGGCAAGCAGTGGCTTTAACTATGACAGACAACATATAAATGAATAGGATTTCAATTAAGTGAAAAGATGTTTAGCTAACAGCTAAAACATTATGAAGTCAAAGGTTTTATAAATTCCTAATGCTACATGGCAATTTATAAAACAGGGAAAAAAGGTTATCTTTTAACAGTCTTCCATGAAGTCTTCTTAATAATATCTATAAAATCATTTAAAATCAAAGTCTTCCAAATTATATTTACTAAAGTTATGTTTTATGTAGTTATTGGAGCAGTGAACTTTCTACACATATGAATTGTCTACAGGGAAATTTCAGTTCTCCCTTGAGGGGACATGAAGAACATTAATCTGTAAATTTAGATTCAAGTAAAAGATCCTGATACAATTATAATAAACACAGAAAGGAGAGTTGCAATAACTGCAAAACCACATATTTTTAGCTTTCTTAACAGGAGTGTAAACTTTAGATTTGCTCAATTTAGAATCTCCTATTAGAAAGTATCTTATCCTCGAAGAGTTACGAAAATAGCAGTATTTCAGCTCTCACTTTATCTCTTCAATTTTTACTGCTGTGGCTGAAGTACATTTAGATATTCAGCCTGTCCCAACTGATATGTTGTGTTTCTTCCACAATCAACATACTGGTACCTCTCCTGGGATATCTGTTCAGAGTGTCCAAAGTATGTTGTTGTCACAGTAACTCTATAAAGAAAACAAATGGGAAAAATTTTATAGTTGAATATCAAAGCCTGTCCGAGTGAAAATACTACATACATCATTCTACTACATACATCAGAATTCATTCCAAAGACATTATCATCTGGTATGATGTAGATATAGCCTACTTTGAAGTATTTCTCCAAGAGAACAGAAATGCTGGCTGAGCAAGTCCTATGCAAATAATTTTATACAACAAACACAAACACTACAAGCTTCAAAATAACCATAGAGTTCTCTAGAGAGAGAACAGAAAGTCAGCTTCATGGCTGAAATATCAAATCTTTATAATTTATATATTTATATATTGTAATTTGTATTACAATGTTTTATTGGACCTAACTGACAGACATCCAAGTAACTCATAACTTTAACTATCATTTCTGTTAATGTTCAGTTAACAAAAGCAGACAAGTGATATTCCCCTTATTCGAACTCAGGCCATTACTAGAGTCCCTACCAGGTCTTCACTATTTTGTAGACCATGTAATTGTTCATACTTTTCTCATTTCCCATTTCCTTCCTTATAAATGTGACAATATTTATGATATGACCTCATGGCATTCTAAGTCTTCACAATCATTAGGTGACTCTGTAAAGCTTGTTTTTTTATACTATAAGTCAATTTTACAAATGTAAACTTTTAACAAGAAAATTTCTTTAAAAACAATCATACTTACTGCATCATAAGTACTATATTATGTACTTTGATGGATAGTAGTGTACAGAAATCACTGTTGCGAGAAAAAATAATATCAGTAAGTTAAGTTTTAACATTACATATTTAAATGTCCAATATTCCTTTCTCAAAGCTATCAGACACTATGATATAATATATAAGCATTTATTTGGTTATGCATTTTCTATTAATTCTATTATTTCTATTTACATAACTAAAAATAAATATGCATCTATACAACAATAGTTGTAGAACTGTTTTAATATGGGTTACACATGACTTCTATATTTTGCTCATGTGTGAAATTTTTTTTACTTTATTTATTGATTTATTGATTGGTTTTTGGGCCACACCCAGTGGCCCTCAGAGATTACTCCTGGATCTGACTCAAAAATCACCCCTGGCAGGCTAGGGAACCATATTGGATGCTAGGAATCGAACCAGGGCCCTCCTGGGTCGGCCGCATGGAAGGCAAATGCCCTACCACTGTGCTATCTCTCTGGCCCTGTATGGAATTTTAGTAACTGGTTATTCAAAGAAATCCTAACTCAGGGACCAAGGAGATAAAGGACCAGGGATCTTTTAAGGCAAAGTGAGATGGTGCTGTTCC